>NC_138028.1:51969343-52093222 GCF_964106645.2 Podarcis pityusensis | reverse complement strand
CTTAACCTTATTAGTCCAGCAAAGATCACCCAAAAATACATGCAAACTTCAGAATAGGTGCAAAAAAGAAAGAGAAAAGAAATGGTTGAGATTTCCATAAGAAAGACTGCTTACTGACAGTTGGAGGGGAGCAATTGTGGTTCGGTGTAGCTGCAGCAGTGCTGGGCAGTCTTCTGGCTTTGGCATGGCTGAGACAGGATGCTACTTCCCCTTCCACCAGCAGTTGCAGTTGCAGCCAATCACAGGTGAACTAGTGGACACCGTTTGGGGAGTGGACCAGAGCCATGAGCTCAATTGTCACAAGCCCCATGGGGACATCCTGGCTGGATTGGTCAGAGGGGGTGTGGCATGAGTGTCAGCAGTGGTTTGCTAGGCTGCATCCTCAGCCCGCTGCTGGTGGACATCCCAGCAGAGGAGGGAAAGCCAACAGAACCAGCCTCCTGAGAATGAGGTTGCTCTGGCAACTAAGGAGGCACATGAGCTTAAGCCAGAGAGTGAGCTGGCTGGGCAGAGTCAGGCCCTGTTTCCAAGGATGCTTCACTGGATGCACTGGTGCAAGCAGACTCAACCTACCCACAAGAGTGTTTGCTTGCTCAGTACAATCTCTTTTTTATAATATTTTTTATTAAATTTTATGTTTTACAATTTCAAATAAACATTTTAAACTTTAAAATATCCAGTGACTTCCCTTCTTCTCTTTCCATGGTTCATTTTACATATCATACATCCCTGCATATTTTGCCATAACCATTTAAATCAATTTTCCACTTTTGCATCTTCCTCTGTTGAATTTATCTTAAAGCTGCCAGCGTTTTCAGCTGTATACGGTTATTTTCCATGTAGTCAAAAAATGTTTTCCAATCTTCTTTAAATGTATGTTCTTCTTGCTCTCTTATTCTATATGTTAAATCTGCAAGTTGTGCATATTCTGTCAACTTAAGTTGCCAATCCTCTTGTTGGGACCTCGCTCACTTTCTCTTTTGGGGCTAACAAAAGATGGGTTGCAGTTGTTGCATACATAAATAACCTTTTCTGACACCTGGGAGTTTCAGTCTGGGTTATGCCCAACAAAAAAGACTCTGTTTTTGGTGGGGGAAAGTAATTTTAAACATTTTTTTTTCAATTCATAATAATTCATTTCCCAATACACTTTTACCTTTTTACATGTCCACCACATGTGGAAGAATGTTCCCTCCACTTCTTTACACTTCCAACACTTATCTGATTCTGTCTGCTCAGTCCTATCTCTTGCGATGAAAACTGTGCAAATGACTGTGCCTGCCCCACTCTTCAAAAGGAGATCTAAGGGTGTGTGTCAGGTGTTAAGACAACATCTTAGCTTGTTCCTAGCCATGTACCTTGGAGGTCTACTTCTGAACTGTGTAAACTGTAATTTGAGCTATATTTAAACCATGTACTGACTTGTAGAATACAGCCTTCAGGAAGACTTGAACCAAAAGTCTGAGTACAGTTCTGAGAGTGGGAGGCAGGACTCCCATAGAGCTGCTATGCAAAACTGATCTCAGCTCTCCAGCTAGGTTCCTCTGTAGAGTGAGCTTCTAGTTCATAGAATATAGAACCTGTTCCATTTCTTATGGCAATTTTGGAAACTTTCTTCTGCGTGATATCAAATCAATAGAAAACCTAGTTCATGCTCCGATGAACCCCGACAAAAGAAAGGGAATTCATTCCAACTCCATTTTCTTGATGTATCTTCAATAGTAAAGTGCGTTTACTCCATGACTTCCTGTACAAAAGCAATCTGTTTAATGTCTATGCAGAATGGGAGGTCAGTTGTTAGCTCTCCCCCTCTGGAGTCTTATAGGAATCTAACAAAGAAAATTGTTTTTAAAACCTACTCTCTTCTCCGCTTTCATATGTTCACTAGAACGTCTGCAAGAAGTAGGGGAGAGGGGAATCCGCCTTAAGCATTTAAGGTACTTACAACAGTGTAATCCAGCAGTCTCTTTCAGAAGCCATACTCATGACATTTAAATCCCATGACTGCACCCTGAACATTTAACTAACTGCTTCCCTCTGTTTGAACGACTTCTTGGAACTCTGACAAAGTGCAAAGGTGCCTTTTAAAAAGAAATATTAATTTGCAAATGTCGCTACCAGATTGATAGGAAGTGAGAGCCCAAAAATGGTGTCTGACTATTTCAAGCCTTGTTTTCTGTGATATTATTTGACTTTCTGATTCCCTAGTTCTTCTGCTTGACATCCTTTCTTATCTCTCCCTTGCTACAGCACCTAAGATTTCATCCCCAACTTTGATTCCGTATAGTGAAATTACCAGACTTTGTGATGGACTGCTTTATAATAGGAATTGGGCGCATTAATCTTGTAAATACTGTAAGTAGTTTGCTAATATTCCAAAGTGAGGCAGTAGTTCTTCTCTAACTAAGATTGTGATCTGAGCCAAAGAAGAACTCAATTTACCTGGTTCTGGTTCCAGCAGGGAGGGGAGGTCCCTACCTTCTCTTATGCTTCAAATGCTGTTGTGACAGCTTCCTGGTTATCACATCTGGCAACTGGAAGCTACCATAGCAATGTTTCAAGTTCCAGAAAGGAGCCACCAAAGCTGTTGCAACAGTGACCAGGTCCAGACGTTTGGGGACTCAAGATTATGTTATCAGGAGCATGACAGGATTTGAATCAGACTCTGACTTAACTAAGCTTCCCTTCCCCTTCATTTGCAGGGATCATAGTTTGGTTCGCTGAAGCTAATTCCATACAAACCCAGGGCAGGAGGTGCCTATCACTAGTTCAGCAGACTTTTGTGGGCAAGCTGCAAAAGGCTGACCAGCCAATCGAAAACCACGTGGCCATGGCGTAAAAAGTCAAAGCTCATTTACCTGTGTGTTATCCCTGCTCCAAGGAATACTGTGTGAGTAGAACATGAGGTTCTATTCTAGAACTTTCAGTATCTGTTGTGATGCTCCTCCCCTTCTACATTAGCCCTCTTCAGGTGTTCAGCCAGGGCACACAAGGGCTAAAATGGGTAGGGCAACTAGGGTACAGCCATCAATTCCCTCCCCCCCCCCCTCCGTGTTGCCAGGTGGACCACCAGCCCATCCCCAGCCTTTGCTTGTTTAGTGGAATAGTCTGGGGGTGTCGTATAGGCTCATTTGGATGAACGTATCCACAAGCCTTCTCGTGATCAGGGTTCCTGGTCAGGAGAAGGCTTGAAAACTAAATCTTCTTGTTAAACATCCAACAGTCAAGAGTGGAGGGGGCACACCTGGTGACGCTGAGGTTGGGACTGATGTGTGCACCCCTATTCACCACTGCCTTCTTTAGCCTTTCTTTGGACACTTTAGTTGTGTCCAGTCCCTCACATCTGCTAGTTATGTTGCTGTGCATTTTTATTTTCACACACTAGTTATTTATTTCATTCTATTATAAGTAATATCTCATAAAACATCTTGAAGCAATTTCACAGTAAAAATGTCAGCAATAAAAACAATTAAAAGCAATTTCTTACATAAAAACCAAGTCCATATATAAGCAGCCAAAAGCCATTTCAACTGCAAAAAAACAAAAAACAAACCAGTTTCAAATCCAGCACAGACAGACATTGGGATAAAGATCTCCACTTGGAAGGCTTGTTAAGAGAAGAAAAGTCTTAGACTCCAGAATACCCTACTAATGAAACCAGCATAGCAAATGGAAAACTGTTCCCTAAACCAGAAATCTGCAGTTTAGCATCCAAAAAGCAGGTAGCAGTATTAGAAATAATAGGCCTAGTGTTTCTGAGGAAAAGCTTCTACCTGTGTATGGTCTGCTCTCTGTGCCATCATCACCTTGTCAAAAGCAACCTAAAATATTTGAGAAAGAGCCAGTAGAGAAACATCTGTTAGCAGAAAGTAATTGATTAATTTAGCTACAACAGTTCCTGACCTCCCTAACAAACACAAATTGCATATGTAATTGTACTAGGTCCAGTCTCCAAAGAGGTTGTGTTGAAAATAAGACATTTTGCTTTGCTTCCAGCCTTCGGTCCTCGGACCTGTCCCTCCCAATGTGTTTGTCTTAAAACATTTTTTTATAAATGAATCAGCATCTTCTTCTAAACTTACAATAACATCTATCCTCCCACCAGCCAAGCACTATTAGAAGAGGAACATGGGAGAGTCTCTCTAATCTCTTCCTAGAACCACATACAAAGACACATCAGAGCAGAATATTAACTGTTTCTGAACTCCTTAGATCCTGTGTCACATTGACATGTTGGGGCAATAAGTATGTAGTCACCCACTCAAATCCAATTTAGATAAGTGAGGATCCATTGCCTGGAAGAATTAATTCCATTTGGGACTTAGTTGACTGGGAAGGTGGGCACCATTTCCCTCTATGGAACTTAAAAATAAACCACCTTCCAGGTGCCCCACACCTACCTAGAAGTCTACCTCACCGTTTCTGAACTTAGAAGAATAAACTTGTTTTTGTAAATGACTTCAGATGCTGATATATACTGATAATGTTGCCTTATTAACACTCCGCTTACCACTTTCTATTTCTATACCGTTTTCCTGACTGTTTTATAGGCCAGACTTTTATAACTGAGTGCTTGGCTAATATAGGTAGCACCTATGTATGTCAGAGCATACATGGGTGCTACCTATAGTAACTGCATGCCAGAATACATGCAATGGGTCTGAGGGGTAAGTGGGCAGACCCAGTGGAGGACCTTGCTAAGGAGGTTTCTGGTTGTCATATTTGGGGCCAGAGAAGAATTTGCCTTCAGAAAAACAGCCTGTCTGAGGGTTTTGCCCATAGCAATTGTCCCAACTCAATGGAGAAGGCTGGATCCCCCCCTTCTGTCCAAGAAAACAGGGTATCCCTTTAAAGGGGTCTAGAGGGAGTTGCTTCTGTCCAGATGCCCAGACATAGCACCCCAAAAATTGACATTTTGGAGGGGTCACCCCAATTTGATGTACAACAAAAGGCAATCCTTAACCTTGGTTAACTATGCCAAATAATCAACCTGCAGACAGGTTGGTTGATTCAGGATACGCACCCAATGCCTACACCAAAGTCTGCTGACATCTGTAATCAATAAAGTTGTGGCCTGCTTAAATCCCAATTGGTTGTCCTGTGTTTATAGCAACTGTATCATGTCTTGCACCCAGCCCACAGCTCTGCTGCACCTGGGTCTGCAATGCAAGGGGCTTTTTTTGTAACTGAAATCAATTCCATTCATTCTTACCACTGTCTTCCCGCCATGTTCCATCAGAAGTTCACTGCTGAAAGAACCCAAAACTTCCTGCTTTTATTGTATCATTCTTATCAAAAGTTTAGACATGCTTGATAAAAGGTTGTTGGCTTTTTCCTCTGCCTGACCCCCAGGAGCAGCAGTCTGAGGTGTGAGTGGAGGTCAGGGAAGGAGAGGTTAAGTCTGTATTTTTCCAATCTTCTTTCTTTTACAGTTCCTCTTCCAGCTCCGTCGGGTTTCTCACAATGGTTTTCATGGCACTGTGTAGGTCATTGGTTCAGAAGGAAGCTATATAATAATAATTCTGTTGCCATCTTTCAGCTTTACAGCTATGGTGATAAGGGGACACCTTGTCGTATAATTTTAAATCCAGTTTGGAGATCTGCAAGTCTCTAAAAATAAAGGGCTGCTGTAGTAATTCTCTAGGTTCAATGGTCTCTGTAGATATTTTAGTTCCAGCAGTGCAGAAAAGTATCCCGAACACTGGATCTAAACAGTTTAATTTAATTTCCAGCAGAGAGAAAAAATTAGCAGCTGCTGAACCCACACCCTTGTGAAGGGGGAGGGAATTTGAGAAAGATGCAGTGGGATATGCATGAACTCAGTGATTTGTATACAAAAGCTGCAAAGAGCACTAGTGAAACTGTCATGCTTTCCCTTCACCTGTCAGGAGAGTGGAGGTGAAATTGATGAGAATTTGAAGCCTTTTCAGTTTTGTTTGTGCAATGAAGAGGTTTTGCCCTACCGTGTTTATTGCTTCTTGGTGGGGACGAGGTAAAGAGCAACATCAAGCTGTGGGAATGGTGAGCTAAGGCTAGAGTGATCAGAGGTGAAATTGACAGGCTATCCCCTGTTTCTGCAGCAAGTTCCGAGAAGCTCCAGTCTCAGTGCTACTCCTTTGGGCAGCGACTGGATAATGTGCAATTAGGGCTGAACTTTATAGGTCCAGCAGCTGAATGCACAAGCCATTTAGCAAGCAAGCAAGCAAACAGTGAATGGTGTAAAACCTTATTCAGGGGGGAAACACACACAAGTGCTTACAGACACTGTTTGGAATATCTGGTGCCATGGGACGACACCCATGGAATAATAATAATAATAATAATAATAATAATAATAATAATTTATTTATTTATACCCCTCCCTTCCTGGTTCAAAAACCGGGCTCAGGGCAGCTAACAACAAATTTAAAACACTTAATTGTAAAAGCAGCATAAAATACAGTATAAAAATATGAATAACAATAAAACATGAATAACAATAAAGGGAGATGTTCTACAGAACCCTAGTTATATCTAATTATTACCCCCCCCCCAAATTTAGTCTAATTTGTACAGTGTTGAAAGCCTTCGATTGATCTAAAATACTTTACTTCAGAGGTTCCCAAACTGTGGCCCATGAGCTTAATTCAGGTGGTCCATGGTGTATCTTTGGATTTGTGATTGAAGATGGGAGGTGGCACATTGGTTGCATTAATACTCATATGGATTATTTTATTGTATTTTTATGGCTTCTTTTATTTCCTGTATCATATTTTATTGTGTTACAATTTGAATTCTATGGAACTCAAATTGTATTACAATAAAATACAATACTTAAGAAATAAAAGAAGCAGTAAGAATACATTTAAAAATCAAGCAACATCTAGAACTGTGAATTACAATTGCTACAACAGCCAGAATAAAGTAGTCCACTGAGACTCTCACCAATTTTCAAGTGGTCTGTAGGGGGGAAATTTGGGGAACCAAAGCTCTACTCTTAAGTGTGATCTATGCTTTTTTCATCATATAATGTGTGGTTCAAGATCTGTGACAGCTCAAAAAAAAAAAAAAATCAAAAGAGCAAAATATACCTATCCTCAGTGCTTGGGCATTCCAGTCCCTTCTTTCAGCCCCAGAAATATTGCTTCCAATTTGCTAGCTTCTTAGTGATATTCTGAGCAGTGACAAATCAGTGCTTGGTCCTTTTCATACTGTGGAAATTGCACATCTTGTGATATGGCTCTGGATGATTTACAAATCAGCCTGAAAGAGGAATCACCATGTCATGCATGAGATATAACTAATACTATTCATAGATGCAGCGTGAGGATACATTTTCCTCTGCAGCCATTGTCACTGACCACGTCTGCAGACTAAATGCTAAAATAAATGGGCAGCTAGTTTAATCTAGTGTGTGCCTTTTCCTGTATGCCTTAACCTACTTGAGTCCCTCAGCCCTTTTTCATTGCTGTTAGTGCAATTGGCACAGATAATGTAACCATTAAAATGATACTCTCAACTTTAATATCTCACAGGTGGCTGTACTCCACAGGAACTTGCTAGTTAGAAATACCTGTAACATTTTAGCACCCTTTTAACTTTACTTTTCTTACTCATTATACCTTGTGGCATAAAATTGCAATCTAGAGATAGGGATGCTAAATGTATAATGTCTCTTTCTGTAATGTTGCTTAATGTCCTATGTATAATGAAGTACTAAACAGATTATGGCCACAGCTTTGCTTTTTAAGTAGCACATGTAGCACAGAGGAACTTAGTTTAACTTCCCAGTGTATCCCAGTCCTTTGATTTTGCGTGAGATTCAACAAACTAGTACTGCTAGCAGGGGCCTATGCAAGGACTTTTGCTAGCACAGCAGGCCTTTGCATCCATGTGTCTACCCCAAAAAATTGGCTCCGGGGGACTTGGGACAACCTTCAGGACAGCACTCGGGAGGAGGAGAGGGGGATTCTTCTGCCTGGAAAAGCTGAAATGCTTGCACTGATGCAACAATTGCTATGGCTTTATGCTGAATTTCTCTCCTAGTCTTAGTATGAGGGAGAGCACTATCATTCCTTTTCCTCAGCCCAGGGATCAGAAACCTGCATCTCCCCAGATGTCATTGGACTGTAGATCACTGTATTTCATTTGGGTGCTTCATTGTGCATATGCTTTAAAAATGTTGATTCTAAGAACTCACAAAATCTGTAAGGTTATGTTGCTCTTGGACCAAGGGACTCCAGGAAATCATTGTTTTTCTTCCACAGTTTTTCTTCCTCGCAGAGGAAGCTTTTCCTCACACACTCATCCAACCACTTGAGAGCCATTTCCTCATGGCAATCTCCATGCAGCAAAGATGAGATTGATCAAGTAGCCTTTGTAACCCGATTGTGATATACACTTAATGTTCTGCTACATTGTTCTAATGTCATTCACATTTTGAATAATACATTTCAGATTCAACATGGAATTTACATTTTTATGTGAACTTTTCAATTCCAAATTCATTATTTTTGACTTCTGGGCATCTCTTAGCTGCTTTTAGTTTGGAAGACTTCAAATATTGACTCTGATAACTGTCAATAGCTCATTGTGTGTTAGCGGTCAAAATCAAATTCTATTAAATGCCAACCATCCAATATTTTATACTGCAGGTTTCATAGGGCCTTCCAGGTCACCCTATTTTGTCAGAAGCTTCTTAAGGAGGTCAGTGGTGTTGGATAAGCTTCCAGGAAAGTTTGTCCATCATTAATTTCCACTGCAAAGTTCAGCCAACATGCACATTCTCAATTCACAATAGGTGATGGTGAGGTCAAGAGGCCCTCATATGAATGGATGTGCATGGCTTCGGTAGTAGACATGGTGGAATACCTTGGAAGACAAGTCAATGAGAATTGCATTCCTGTCTTAACATCCCATTATGCATCTGGAATCAATAGTGTCAAAAGCTAAAAACCATTGGATATCAAATAGTGCTAAATATCAACAACCATTTATCAGATATTGAAATAAAATATAACTGAGTGTCATGGACAAATACCAAATATGCAAGCATGCAGAGAATATCTGGAGAATACTCAGCAACAATATTAGCAAAGCAGACATTGGAGGACAATTTGGGGGGACAAATTCATTTTCACAATAACACAATGGCCACATTGGTTATAAAAATGTACATTTTTCAGAAGGGTGATTTTGGTTTTGCCTTGGAAATCATAACAGGAATATTTCCTGTTTTATCACAAATCTTTTACTACAAATCAAGTACAGTGGTACCTCGGGTTACATACGCTTCAGGTTACATATGCTTCAGGTTACAGACTCCGCTAACCCAGAAATAGTACCTCGGGTTAAGAACTTTGCTGCAGGATGAGAACAGAAATCGTGCTCTGGCGGCGCAGCAGCAGCAGAAGGCCCCATTAGCTAAAGTGGTGCTTCAGGTTAAGAACAGTTTCAGGTTAAGAACGGACCTCTGGAACAAATTAAGTACTTAACCTGAGGTACCACTGTATGGCGATTTCTGGATATGGGCGTAAGTAAACAATGCAGCAAACCATTAACCAGCTCCTTGTGGCATTAGAGGTCTACCATGAACATTACACCGAGAATTCAAAGCACTTTTTCCTAACCCCACTCCAAACAGTAATAGCTAGCACCTCTACTGTTGCGAGACAGTTTCTCAGTCTTCCAGAAACAGGATGCCAAGGAAGACAGGAAGCAAATGCTGCAGCTTGCTTTCTGTGGAGGCAGCAGCAATTAGCTGTTCCTTGCAGAAGGTCATGCTCCCTGCATGCTGGACTTTGCTTCTGCCACCACAGCAATCACCACGTTTAGTGGATCCATGAAGACTTGGGAGCGGGGGTGGTATTCAACTAAACAGACTGACACAATGCCTTTTAGATTCAAAATTTAACTTCCTTGCCCTCTCTGCCCCCTCCTCATGGCCTAAAACTGCTCAAACTATCAAGGGAGCTAGCTAGGTTTTCCTTCCTAAAGTCCCACTGCACCCCAATGGGGAGCAAAGATCCATCAGCCTTAGATTCTGGTTCTTAAAGAAGGATTGAAGGGGCTTTCACAACCAGAAAGCCAGGGGTATAGAGGGAAAAGTTACAGGAAACATTAATCTTGCTAGATTAGCAGCTGTTGCTACTGCTGTCTAACCCTTTTTATCATTTGTTGTCATAGCCTAATCTCTGTATTGTCACCAAGGCTTTGCTTGCTGACTGTGACCTCATAGTTTGATAAATCTGTCTCGTGACATCTTCATTCCTTTTAAATTTGGTTAGACAGAGAACCCAAAGGCGTCTGGGTTCTGTGAACCAAATAACCCCTGGGGTCTGAATGTGCATTTATTAACTCTGCTCTTAAATTAAGTTTCTCTTTATCATTTTGTCAGAGTTTTGCATCAGCTCCCATTTATGCAATATTATTCGTTTAAATCTCTCTGGGGCAAAAAGTGCAATGAGATTATGGAGATCTCAGGTTAATCCAGGAGGGATACTTACCCAGCAATGTGAAAACACCGTAGGTTTTAGAAAAGGATTAACGCGATTGACAGTGTCTTAGATAGCAGCTCTGACCTTTGCTAATACTTTGCCTTCAGGAATGAAGTAGCTGAAGGGGCCTGGCAGTGATGAATCAGCAGCAGTCTGGAGTCGTAGAGGGAGCGAAGCTGAATCCCACAGCATCTGGAGAAGGCCTCATGCGCTCCTTTGCAGGAGACCCTCACCTGAATTGCACAGCGCTGCCAAAAAGCAATTTGTTGCTGAGATTATCATTTCAATAGCGCTATGAACCAATTAAAGAATTTGTACTTTGAATTTTAATTGACTCATTAGATTTGTGTATCTCAAAACCTTAACACGGATGCTTCAGTTGCCTCTGCTTCTTATTGTTATGAAGGAAATGATGCTTGTGTATACTGGAAAATAAACAGCTTGCTGCTTTGGATACAAACTGGAAGAGAAAATACCATACTTTTGCGTGTATAAGACTATGTTTTTTTATTCCAGATCATGTTCAAAATTAGGGGTCGTCTTATATATGGGTAGTGCATTGTGGGGCTGTGGGATAGGCTGCTGCCTCGAGTTGGAGATTGTTATTGGTGGCTGCTGCCAGGGCCGTTGTTGATTGGCTGTCGCTGTGGCAATTGGGCGGTCGATTTGCTGCTTTTTTCTGCAATGGGACAGAGGATAGGTTGCTCTTGCGGCGCATGCGAGCAGCATTGGCAGTCTGGTGGGTGAGCATTTTTTGGCATTTCCCTCTAAAAACAACTCAGCAACTCTCCCCCCCCCCCAGCTCAAAAATCCTCCCCAAAAAACAGCTCAACAACTTTGAGGAATCTCCCCCCTTTTCTTAATTTTGACTCCCCCAAAATAGGGGGCATGTTATACCCAGAAAAGTATGGTATCTACCTTTAAGTTTCTCCAACCCCCAATCTGTGTAGCCTGAAAAGCAGTATGTCCCTCAGTCTCAGACCAAATGGTTGAAAGCATTTAATCCATCACCTTCTGAATCGCCTGGTTAATTAACTTAAAGCCATTTGTGTACACTCTGGGCTTGTTCACATTTCCACTTGTCGGACCCTAGAAAACATGGGTCCGAGTGGTTTCCTACTTATCCCATGCTTTCTAGGCACGGGTCTGAGCAGTTTTGTCTTTACCCTGCTGCTTTTCCCTTGGAAAACTCACTCTTTAGCACACAATTGGAATAATAATAATAATAATAATAATAATAATAATAATAATAATTCGGGGGGAACAGTGGGGCAAACAGAAGTGTGGGTGTGCCCTCTGATCATGGCATTGAGCTCTCCATACTCCACCAGATTTCTCAGGAGGCAGAGGAATATTATTCTCCAGGCCCCAAAATGGCAGATCAGATCCTTCAAATGTGGAGTCCCAATCCAACTATCTTAAACTCATTGCTTCCCCAAAGGTCGCAATGGGGGATTGCAAAAAGGTATACAAACAGCACCACAGTACACCCACACCATACATTTGGAGCATGGGTAGGCAAACTAAGGTCCGCTGGCTGGATCAGGCCCAATTGCCTTCTGGATCTGGCCCACAGATGGTCCGGGAATCGCCACGTGGATCGCCAGTGCACACGTTCTTTCCCTCTCCTTCCCTCTCCCTCACATGGTGTTGGTGGCGGCAGCGCCTCCTCCCTCCCTCCTCCTGGCTTCTCCCCGCCCTGCCTAGAGGAGGAAGGGGGCTGGGCTTTGTTGGTGCCGGCAGCAGCACTCGAGCAGCTGCCATTTTAAGCAGCCCCTCTCCGCAGCCATTTCATGTGCTGCTCATCGTCCCTCTGCTGCCGCCAGCCACTGCCACTCGCAAGACACAGGTAAGCGGCCACCAGGGCTCGTGGTGCTTTTGCATCAACCCCCCCCCAAAATATAGTCTGCCCCCCCCACAAGGTCTGAGGGACAGTGGACCGTGCCCCTGCTGAAAAAGTTTGCTGACCCCTGATTTAGAGCACATGGCTTTCCCCCCAAAGAATCCTGGGAACTGTAGTTTGTTTAGGGTGCTAGGAATTGTACTTATTTGAGGGATAAACTATAATTCCCAGGATTCTTTAAAGGAAGCCATGTGCTTTAAATGCATGGTGTGGATGTGGCCAGGTCTTTGCAGCTTCACTTGAGGGTAAGGATGCTAGCCATCATCAGACTTTGCCTGGATATGTAAGGAAGAACTCCATTAGGGTTTACTTGAATTACTCTTTGGTTTTGACTTTTGCCTTTTCCCCTGGTTTGCCTCTTGGTCCTGCCTTGCCCATCGGTTCTCAGCTGCTTCGTGCCTTCCAACTCCTGACTTATCTTGGATTGCTGTCTGATATAGTGGGATATCAGTGAGGTCGGAAAGACCCACATGGTTAACTTTGCCATGTTTGTTTCATAGGGACCCTACAGTGGCATGTGAATGCAGCATGGGGAAGTGATTCCCCTGCTACTGTTGCTGGGTGTGTGTGTGTGTGTGTGTGTGTGAGAGAGAGAGAGAGAGAGAGAGAGAGAGAGAGAGAGAGAGAGAGAGTTTTCTATTTGGCCAAGATTTTCCTTTCCTTGCTTCACCAAGTTCTTGTGACATCCCTTCCCTTAACTCCCATTAAATTTGTATGGGTGGTTTGATGGCGAAACGATCTAAACGGAGATCCTCTTCATCGTCAATGTCTAGAATGGATTTGAAATACCTCCATTAGCAAGAGATGAACCAGCGTGTGCCAGTTTGGTTGCAGCCGGGACTGTGGGCTTCAGCTGGGATTGACATAATTAGACTTTGAGATAAGCCATCTGCTTGTGAGCCTCTCCTGGTCCCTGGGCTTGCAATGGAGCTCACAGAGGCCAGTCACAGGTCTGCAGGAGAAGACGCCTGTCACTGACACAGCATCTGCTTACTGAGATACTGAGCCACTCTTGCGACCGAGCACCAACGTGCTGGGCTTCTTAAAAATGTGACCGGCCGAGGAGTGAAAACAACCACTCCCTTGGTACCCTTTTCTCTTACACGCTCCAGAGTGTGTACATGGGGAGCAAGAGAAGGGTGGCTATTGTGCAGAAGGCTCAAGGCGAGAGAGCAAGGGAGAAAGAAGGCGGCAAATGCAATTATGAATTAAAGATTTCTGCACACATTAGCATTAAGTGTGGAGGAGAGGGAGGGGTTTTTTTTGGGGGGGGTGTCTTGCCAGAATTAATGCTCGCTGATTATGAATGTAAAAGAATAAATAATTCTGTCTCTTAGTTGCTGTTTGTCGAGTGTCGCTGGAAGTCTTGCTCCATCGCACAGATCACTAAAAGTACTTGAAACTGCATTTGTAATCAGAGACCTAGAATTAAGAAGTCACCGGGGAGGTGTGAAAGTGCACATGGCGCTATTATAATACAGCTGCTTAGGGCTCGGTGGTGAGATTTGGCTCATGCTTTGATCTCAGAATTACTGGCAGTGTGGTGTAGTGGACAGAGTGCTGCGTTAGGGTTGAAGGAGAGAATAGGGTTCAAAGCCACACTCAGTCATAAAGTGCCTGCGATGACCTTGGTCCAGTCTAGCACTCTTGACCTAGCATAGCTAAGGAAGGATATGTGTAGGGTCCGATTGAAATAAATGACACCCATACAGCATATATTTTTCAGATCAGGTGATTTGTTTGCTTGGATCTAGCATCTTACAACTCATAGGTTGATCTGATTTCTATAAGCTCCTAGAGCTGTTGTGAGATTTGTGAGGCCAAATGTGCACTTGGTTCTAAATTCTTGATTTGAGACCCATCAGTGGACAGAGAGATAAATATTCCTGGTTGGGTTATCAAGTATCAGAATTGGCTGCTAGCCCTAGAGAAACCCAAGTAGGCTGGTGGTTGATACCCTGGACTAAATTCATTATATTGTGCACACTGACATCAAGGGGGATCGCATCCATCTATCACATCTTGAACATCAGGTGCATCCTACTCATTTATGTTTGATGTGGCATTGTCAGCCAGTTCAAAGAAGGCTTTGTTGTTTTCCTTTCATAAAGATGGAGAATATAATTATTATGTATTATTAAAATATATTGTGTCGTTGCTTTGGGGGAGAAGTTTTTATTCTCTCCTCGTGATGCCTGACGTCTTGGCTGTCTGAATTTCACTGGATAATAGCTATCTGTCCTAAAGTATGTGTTGATGGGAAAAAAATTGTTTCTTTGCCTCAGGTGCGTGGGTTAGAAAGCAGATGCAACTGAGGGAGGGGGGTCAGCATTCCACAGAGCAGCCCACTTACCTCTGCCAGAAACTAGGTTGCGAGAAATGAAAGAGAAATCTGGGGAATAGGCAAAGGAAAAATCACTGTGTCCACCCATCATGTATAAGTTATCTTCAAACAGGTGGTTAGGTACTTTGATCCCAGCAGCACATGTGACCATTAGCCTCCGCAATCATGCAGACTGACAGACAATTTGGGTGCTATACACCTAGAGCCATATTTGAATGTGATTCCAACATGAGCATGTCAGCTGGGCAGAGCGATGCTACCTCAGTTCCCCACTGTGTGTACATTTGAACACATCTGCATAGGCTTGAGACTAGTTGTACCAGCAAATAATTGCCTTAAAAAATAATCAGCTATATAGACTGGTGAACTTTAATTACACTGAATTTTATCCTTTATGTTTATCTAAAAGGTGATTTGTTGAGGGGGAGGGGGAAGAGGTTTATTAGGATTCCGTGTCTCTATAGCCCTATTTTGAAGGAACGTGGTGATTGCTTGCGTGTCTAATTAGAAGTTTTTCCCCTTTTGATCACCTAAAGTCAAATTCATTTACTCTGCTTGAAACAAGGATTTAATTTGATTTTTTTCCCCCTTGGTGCATCAAAAGATGTCGCTGATTTGGTACAGGACCACAGCCTGCTAATCAAGAGAGAAGCCATTATAAAACCTATTTTATGAATATTCACATCAGAGGGCAGCACCAACCTCATTAGAAAGGGTGTTGCAATCATTATTAAACTGTTGGAGTCCATTATGATTCAGAGTGCAGTAATGATGACTGATACCCACTAAGGGCAGCTGAGAAGAATACTGGCTCAGAACGACCTCACTTCTTCATAAGCCTATGGAGCTTTTAAAGCCTTGCAGCTTATTCAGTTTGTGTCCTTTTCATCAATTGTGTGAAAGTGGTTTAATATCAATGATTCTGCTGCAGAAGTGGTGTGAAGAGAAACATTGGAGCAATTAGGGAGCCCAAGTGCATTACATTTGGGTGATGCTGTTAAATCACTAATACCATTAATTCTTTCAGATCTAGGGACTCCATTAATGAGGTTTTTTCCCTTGTCAATTAGACTAAAAGCTCTGAGCTTATAAAGTGCACACTACCCCTCCTCTATTCTTCCTTGTAAAATGAGACAGTGTTACTGTCGAGCCTTTATTTGATCATTATAAAAGGAGCATTGTTGTAGTTAACAGGTGTTGTTGGTGTAAACCCAATCTCACCTTCACTCCTCTTCCTGGAGGAGCTAAAAGTTTCTGTTATGCCAAATGTTAGTACAAAACCCACTTGTGGTTATATTCTCCCCAACTCCTTCGTGACATCTCTCTGCTGTTGAAATTGACTGCCCTGTCCAGAATCTCAGGTTTGCAACACTCTCCTTCGTTTTCTGTGCTTCAGATAATGTCACCTCACTATAATATCCTAATGGTAGGATTGGTTTTTGTTTACATTTGTAAGAAATTTGGAGCATTTTGGTAATCACTCCTAGGCGCAGCCAGGAATTTCTGATCATGAGCTTTTAAGCATGAATGCAGCAATTAAATCACATCCACATAACTCATACCAAGTTTGCAATGGTAACTGTGATGGCAGAAAGACGCAAGGCAGAATAGCCTTAGGATAGCTCTTCCTTGTCTCCATAGCCTCCAGACAATTCCTATTCCTCCTTTAGAGCCACAAAGCTTGATGCTTTTTCCTTGACCAAGAATAAGGTCTTGCTGCACATCTTTTTTTGATAGCCCTGTGCCTCTCCTAGCTCTGACATCAAGACTGCTGCCACCGAGAAGATGATCTCTGGGGCTGTGCCTTAGCTGTCTCGAGTGGCATTTCAGATGAAGTGCATCTTCTTCTAATGTGGTTTTAATTGACATTTCTTGCTGCAATGTTCTTTTTATAAGCTTGTAAAGACCCCTCTTTGTAACTGGTGAGGCTGATCCCATAAATGATTCTGCACTAATGATCCCTGAAGAGCAAGGGATTGTGGGAAACAAACAGTAAATTACAAGCTGGATGGACGTTTGCCACCTCAGAGCATTGCCTTATTTGGCCAGTTTCCAAATTAGCTTTGCCATTAACTGAAGTGAGATCACTGTAGTCTGAACTCTTCGTTCTCCTTTTACTGTATTAGGAAAAGTGAGTGTATATGTCTTAGTTTGGAGTGTAATTGTTACAGATGATCACAGCAGGAGTAACATCGGTCTTCATAATGTTGAGAGAGAGTGTGTTCCGACAACCATAATGTTAATTACATTTAGTGAAGGAAGTAAAAGCACATAGGAGTCTTGTAATAAGCAGGGTTAGGTTCACCTTTCTCAATAAATGGCCCTGCCAACTTGATTAATTACAAGACTAGCTAAAACATATCTAGAAAGTCCTTCTGAAAAGAGTGTCCAGCACTTCACCAAAGGAAAGTCAAAAGGAGCTCCTTTCAGTAATGAACTTTACACCTATAACTTGGCATCAGTGTAAAAGTGAGGAACAGAGGGCCTCTGATAATGGAAATCTGTCTGATTATGACACCTGCAGATGAGTGGAATGCAACCTATTTAGAAGGCTCAGGGGGCATTTTCTCAGCTAAACTTCATCAAGGACTAGAGTGATGGTTTAATGATGGTTTTTAGGCTGAAGCCCTACATGGAAATCTTCATGGCCCAGAAGGCCACGTGAGGATGAAAGGTTACCTGCCAGGTGACAAAGATCAGGACAGTTCTTGATTTAACCTGAGCTCTAGCTCAAGGCTGGGTTGGATTAACCTCACCAAAGTCTTGATTCTGGTAGTTCTGGTTCTCTCCTTATCAGTCCTCCAGCTTTGTTCCAAGAGGCCAGCTCCATCCTCATCTTCTTCCTTCCATATATTGCAATATATCCTCCATGGTCGGATCAACCCCAGAAAGACATCTTATTTGCCATTGGCCCTGGTTTCTTATGAGATCTTAAAGGATCGCATATGCACTGCTTATGTTGAACCTTCAGTGCTCTGGTCTCCTGAAATCCCAGCTCAAGCTCTCTAGCCACCCTGCTGACTCCTCAAATGTGAGGTGACTTGAGCCAAGGTCAGAAGTGGAGAACTCCTAAAGCATGAGGTCAGTTGATCCTTTTGCAGCCATCATTTTATTCCTTGGTGCCATATGCATCATAATGCACTCAGTGATTGCATGCTTGTATACTTGCTCTGTTCTAAATATCTTCTGAAAATGTGGAGTGTTTGCTGGAGATTTTGGCACTGAGCCTTTCTACCCTGTCCCCACTTTCTAACCTCTATACTGAAATTACACATTCATTTTCTATTGTGTCCATTACAATGTAACTAGGATACTTTAAAAAGATGTATTGATTGTTTCCTTAGAGCAGCCTGGACTGATAGGTGATCAGTTTTTGAATGAGTACCTAAATCATAGAGTGATTTAAAACAAGAAAAAAGATCAAACCTACCTACTACTTTGGACAGCACATATTTAAAAGAGGCTACAATCTAAAACTGTGAACTTGTGCAGTCACCCATTTTAGATTTTAGCCTTTTGAAACTCTACTCCTATTTAGTTCTAAATAGTGTTTAAATGCTAAACACTTCACAGCTCTGTCCCCCAGTGCCTTATTTTAAATCAATGGAAAATAAAGTCTCAAAATTATCCCATGGAAAATTATTTCACCAAATCAGGTAACTGGAGACAAATAATCCATGATTTAGGTACATATTCCACTCTTCTTCTCATAGTCAGACCATGCTGTGTTGCTGTCCTCTAACAAGCATGATAGGTGACTAGCCTTACTCCCACTTTGTGGCTGCAGAGATTGGGGGTGGGGGTGGGGGTGGGATTGTCCCAATGGCCACATAGTGATCCCTGCTGAAATCCTAGTTACAGACTTGGGAGGAAGGTTGAGGGTTGTTTGGCAGCTGCATGACCAAACTGTCCACAGTGGCTTGTCCAGGAAGCACCAAATTAGGAAACTTTCCTACTCTGGATCAGAAAAGGTGAGGTGATAGACTCAAAGCACCTTTGCCCAGCAGCAGCCAAGCTAGCACGTTTTCTTCTCCACTGAAAGGGTTTTCAGTCAGGGTGTCACTGCTTGAAGGCACCTGAGCCATCTTCAAGCAGTGACATCCAAGCAAGGAAGTTCACCTCCGTCACTAGTCATTTACAGAGTGAAAGTCAGCAAAAACTCACAAGGTATCCATGAAGTTAACTCTTTATTCAAAGAAACAAAATAGCTCAGGCCTAGTGAGCACAGATCTCTTCACAACAGGTCTTGCCCTAATGAAGCAGTTGCAAGGACTGAAGATCCTCGCCTTCCACTACTCTCTAAGGCTGCTCCTCCCCCAGCAACCTGAAGCTCCTTCTTCTCTCTCTTTGGTCCACCCTCTTCATTCCTCTTCTTGTTCTGGAAGACCAGGGAGGAAGGGAGCTGGTCACAGCAGGAGGGAGAGACTCCCTGGCTTTAGCCTCTTGGCCCCACTCCTCACCAGTCTCTGCTTCTGGACTGCTCTCTGTCACAGCCTCTTCCTGCTCACTAAACCCTGTTACTAAATCCTGACCACTCATCGTCATGCCACTACCAATCCCCTGGCTCTGAGCCTTCTTCCCTTGGGGGGTCCCTTGGGGGGGGGGTCCCCCAGCTCACCTCCTACCGCTCCTCAGCATCCAGCCAGTACATGACACAGAGCAAGGGTCTGCAAGGAGTGGTTTATGGACAGAGGTTGTTATGACACTGGTGATTACAAAATTTGGCTTGGCCAACCAAATATTGTAGATCCCTTCCTGCCACATTCGTGTGCTGGTTGATGTGCATATGCCCTGTTTCCAACATTAAATAAATCCCCTAAATTTAGGGGAAGGGCTCTTAAAACCTTTAGTTTATACCTTTAAAAAAAAAAAAAAAAAAAAGCCTGGATCCAAAGACATGAATAACTAGTTGTCAGTGCCTAAGAGACATTTGGACTTGTGTTTCATGCAGGGATGGGCTGATAGGTCTGCTTGTGTTCTGTGTCATTTTCACATGCATTCATTTATTCCATCACCACAGTAAACTGGTTTTTTTTAAAAAAAAAAATCTGCCTTGAAATACATTAAATATGTGAACGTATTTCCTCACAAAACAAACATTTCTGAGCAGATTTTAACTCAAGATGTGCATCTTAAAATGCATCTTGGTTTGTTTTGTAATCCAAGAATTGAACTGCAAAATTTCATGAAAACTGAAGGATGTGTATATTCCAATCTGCATATTAGTTTGAGAGTTGCAGGTCAGGTTAATCTGTATCAAAATTCATAAATATTGAACTCCACTTCTTGTTCTGAGTAACAGCCCCCCCCCCCAACACACACAACCTGCTGCTGCATGGAAAACTCCTTTTGAAACTGTCATGTTTCATAAGCTGTTTGATATTGGCGGGGGTGGGGGAGAGAGAGTCTCCTATTCAAAGGAGAGGGGGGCGTCAAAGATTCCCTGGGCATTTTGTTGTCCGAAATCTAGGGTGCATCTAAAGCAGCTCTTTGGATCCTGCTATTTTAATTTCTGAGAGGCAGCCAAATCATATTAGCTCCCAGGCAGACCCAAAGTGACTCCCCAGAGCTTTCCTTGTGGCATGAATTCATATTCATATGAACTCCAAAAGCTTTTCCAATTGAAAATTCATTCTCAGCAGGTATTGGCTTTTTTGTTTATTTGGATTTACATGAACCACATGCATAGATCTATTTGAAAATCATGCTGTTCTTTCTTGGGCGTTTTGATAAACCCCTTAACGCTTATTGTCTTGGGCGAGAGAGCACATTCCCACATATAATTAGCCTGTCTCGGCTCAGACTGGAGTGGAAGATGAAATGAGTACTTTTCAGTCATCTTGGAGCAGTGCTCCTTGCTTCCAGCCCACACTCTAATTTCAGATGTCAGGCTCTCTCTGTGAAGATCTCGGCACTCTGTTTTCAAAGAATATGAAGGCATCGTATGATGAATTAAGAATAAGCACATTTATTCTATAAATGTTTAATGCTTGTGTGCACTCTTAAATACGCAGGATTCCTTAGTATTTCTCTCTGTGTGAAATTTGCATGTATTGAAATGGCATCTCTACTCTCTGTGTTTTTCAATGGATTTGAAATGCTGTAGCCCAAAGCAGATTCTCCTCCAGCCAGCGATAAAGTGGATTGCAAGTTTAGCTGGAATTAGTGTTATCCTGGTTCACTGAGCTTAGGGACGAATATGGGTTGAAATGTTTTCCCAGTATTATGTACCAGCCCATTCCTGCCCAGTTTTACCACTGCCTACAGCAGAGGCTAAGAAGTCATTTTAGCAGATATTAGATGTAGAGTCCTATCCTCTTTCCAAAGGAGGAGCCTTGATTAGTCTCTTGCAGCAAAACCAAGAGTCTTGTGGCACCCTGAAGATAAGCAAATTTATTGTGGCATGCATTTCCATGGACTTACAGCCCACTTCATCAGATGCATGAGCTGTATTCTGAGTTACAGGCACATGGGCACATGGTTGGGGGCAGGAGAGGTGAATTGTAAACAATGAGTTTAGAAGGAAATAAAATACAGGAAATCCCAGGCAGTGATAATTATGTAATTAACAGTGGCAATTCACAAACAGTTTGATAACACAGAAATCCTGGCATTGGTAAGCCAAGTAGCCACACAATGTGCTAAAAGTCCTTTGTTTCAGTTCCTTCCACAAGTGATAGCACTGAACCTCTTGATGCGTTGTAAGTTTCATGTTGCAGCCTCCCTTTCACATGCCATTGCTCCAAGATGGCCACCCTTAACTCTTCTTACAAAGTGTCCTGGGAGGTTGAAGTGTTCCCTCACTGACTTGAGAACATTGCCGTTTCTTATATAAGATTTTGTTCTAATCATTGTTTGGTGCGGCGACCAGCCTATTCCTCCTATGAGGAATGAAGAGCATTACTTGCTGATGTTGGCGTATATCACATTGGAACATGAGCATGTGAATGGCATTGATCGATTTTCAGGTCCTGTAATAGTGTTGGCCAGTGTAGACATGGGGACACACTATGTATTTGAGTCCACAACAAGGTCTGTTCTCTGTGTGAGTCTCTCTCCTATGTAGCCTCTCCTTGCTGGTTTTAGGTTGGCTGTCTTAAGCAAATGTAGCAAGGCCTGTGAGATGGAAGTGTCATTGATCAGGATGGGCTGTAGATCACAGATGGTGTGTTTGAGTGTTTTCACCTGAGAGCTGTAAGTGGTGCTCTATCATGTGTATCCTCTGTTGCTCTTACAGAACTCCCTACAGTGTTATAGAGAACCCAAACATACCAGTAATTTATCTGAACTCTCTTCCTTGTAACATAGTCTCCCTCCATTTTGTCATACAACAAATGGTCTAGGTTAGTGTCAGAGCTGGCTCCAGGTCCCAGCTCACAGAGGACCAACGCTAGCCGGCAGTAATGTACAAAAGTCTTTATTGAAGTACAGTCTCCATTTTCAAGCCGCAGCGCCCCAGCTCTACGTCTAGGGGTTAGATCGGCGAAGCTCCATCTGAATCTCCGCCCCCTGTACACCAGTTTAAGATTCTAGCCTTACTCCACCTCTTCCGTCTCTCCTTTCTCCTCTGGGTCCTGCTACCCCCCGGGGTCCCTTCCTTCCTGGATTCTTCTGACGCTGACGTTGACCCCCCTGACTCCTCCCCCTCTTTTCGGCGGGCTTTGGGACCTGGCTCCCTATCCGGGCTGCCAACTGCGCCGCCCTCCTGTACATTTGAACTTGGCGCGCGCGCCCAGCCTTCAACCTTCCTCTCGACCGTTTCCTCGCTCCCCGATGGAGGCGTGGCCAATCCTGACTCATGTCCTCCCACTGGCAGTGCGCCGCCTGATCCCGATGCCTGGGACTCCTCCCCCCTACTGCACTCTGGTGTGGACGCTGGTCCTGATTTCCAACTGCTGCTCTCTGAGTCCCCTCTGGCCCCTTCTTCCTGGGGTGTCCCCCTAGGCACCCCCCTTGCTCTGACCATGGGAGCCCCTTTCTGTGAAACTTCCGATTCGCTGGAAAGACTCAGAGACCTCGGACCGCTGTCATCGCTAACATTTCCTTCGGACTCCTCCCCCTCGCTCTCTATTTCCTCCCTTTCCTGTGCCTCTGCTCCTGAACCCCTGACATCCATCCCCCCCTCGAAGCCCCCCCTTCCCCCCTCCCCTCCTTCAGGTGTGGGTACTGGGTGCTCCGTCGTTGTGGGGGTGAGTGCCGGATACAGTTCGTCCCCCGTGGCGTGCATCCAGCCGGATAAGTCCGGCTCGTCCTCCGTGCTCTTGCCGACCTCAATTTCCTCTGCTTCCATCTCTTTGCCGCCGTGCTCGAACCCAAGGTCCTCCCCCAACACGTCCATGTCCGTCTCTCCCCCGGTCTCCTCCGGGGACGTTGCCTGCCAAGGACCCCCCAGCCACTTCCTGCGCCACTGCTCCTCTGGTCGATCGTCCCACCAATAGGAACGGTCTGAGGCAGACCCCGAGGGTGATCCCTCCGGGGAACGTGTTTCTAGTGCCGGTTCCTCGGCCGAGGTGAACCCCTGGAATGTGCTGGCTGAAAATGTGGGTGTGAAAAGCCAGTCGTCGAAATACTCGGCTGGCATGGGCCTGTGTGGGAAAAGGGCATGAAACTCGTCCTTGAGAAGAGGTTCGTCCAAGGCATAGTCTGGCACCCAACTGTTGGCGCTGGCCGGGGTACCTTCTCTGGCGAGAAGATATTCTACTCCCTCTTCCCCCCATCTCGAGTCTAAAATCTCTGTGACCTCGTTGACGGGTTCCCGCCTTGGCGACCCCCCCCTTGTGGGCGTCTCCCTGAACGGGTCTGGTGCCGTGCCTGGCACCTGAAATCTATGAGGTGCTTTGTAGGGCGTGAGCACTGATCTATGGAAAACTGGGTGCATTCTGGATCCCTCCGGCAGTGTCAACCGGAAGGCCACTGGATTGACCTGTGCCTCGACTTGGTAAGGTCCTAGCTGCTTATGCCCTAGCTTCTTCTTCGCTAACGATCTGGCCGGCACTGCCTGGGCTGCTAACCAAACCCAGTCTCCCACCTGTATGTCTTCCCCAACCCTTCTGTGCTTGTCAGCCTGCAGTTTGTATGCGTGCTTTGCTAGTTCTAACTGCCTCCGAAGCTGTTCGTGAACCTCCTGCAACTCTGATGCTAAGGCTTCCGCTGCCTGTGGCTCCCCCTCCCCCGCGCTCGCTAATCCCGGGAAGGTTCTGGGATGCCTCCCGTTGTTGGCGAAGAACGGTGTCACCCCCGTGGACACGTGCTTCGTGTTGTTGTAGGCGAACTCAGCGAGCGGCAGGTAGTCCACCCATGTTGCCGGCTGCTGATTTGCGTAGCATCGCAGGTACTGCTGCATGATGGCGTTGACTCGCTCCGCTTGTCCGTTCGTCTGCGGGTGTCTCGCCGACGCTAGGTTGATCTTGACGTTCAGGGAAACCCATCAGCTTCTGCCAGAAGTTCGAGATGAACTGTCGCCCCCGGTCGGACAGGATAGACCGTGGCAGACCGTGAACCCTGAACACGTGGTCTATGAACAGTTTGGCGGTCTGTTCCGCCGTGGCCACCTTCGCGCACGGAATGAAGTGGGCCATTTTGGTGAACATGTCCACCACCACTAGCACTGCCGTCTTGCCCCTCGAGCTGGGTAGATCCGTGACAAAGTCCAGGGCCACCCTCTCCCACGGTTCGAGCGGTGTCTGCAGCGGTTCGAGCAGTCCCGCCGGCGGTTTGTGCACTGACTTGGCCCTTTGGCAGGTGTCGCACCTCGAGACGTAATCCGCGACTTCCCCCCGCATCTTGGGCCACCAAAAATCTCTGGCTACTAATTCTACCGTCTTCTCTTTGCCAAAGTGCCCGGCGGAGGGTGCGTCGTGCAACTGCTGCAGTACTTTCGCGCGGAGGTCGTCTCCCGGTACGTAGAGGGCCCCTCTGCGGATGAGCAATCCGTCGCGTATCTGGAACTCGTCGTCCTCCGCCGTGCCCCTGTGCACCTCCTCCATCTTGGCTTGTGCGAAGGGGTCCTCCTGCAGTGCTCGACGTACAGCATCCAGGTCCACGGTTGCTGAAGCGCACGCCCACGCTTTCGGTGCGAAAATGTGCTTGGCCGCCGCTGGTGCCGCCTCCTCGAGGTATTGCGGCTTTCTGGACAGTGCATCCGCCATGATGTTGTTGTCGCCTGGGATGTACTCTATCCTGAAGTCGAAATCCGCAAAGAACTCCGCCCATCGTATGTGCCTCTGGTTCAGGAACCTTGCCGTGCGCCAGTACTCCAGGTTTTTATGGTCCGTGCGGACCTGCACTGTGTGTTTGGCTCCAATGAGGAAGTGCCGCCACGCCTTGAATGCTGCATGAATGGCCAGCAACTCCCTGTCCCAGATGGTGTAGTTCTGCTCTGACTTGCTGAGCTTCCTGGAGTAGAAGGCACACGGTCTCCAGTCCCCATGCGGGTCTTGCTGCAACAGTACTGCTCCCACGGCTCTGTCTGAGGCGTCCGTTTCAACCCTCATCGGTCTGCTGGGATTCACATGCAGTAGCTGCTCTTCGGACGAGAAGAGACGCTTGAGTTTCTGAAAGGACTGCTCCGCTTGCTCCGTCCAGATGAACTTCTTCTTCTTGGAGCTGAGCGTGTCGGTAATGGCCGCCGTCTGCATCGCGAACCCCTTGATGAACTTGCGGTAAAAGTTGGCGAAACCGACAAACCGCTGGACCTCCTTCCGATTGCGCGGGCTCTTCCAGTCCAACACTGAGCGAACCTTGGCGCTGTCCATGGCGAGCCCCTTGTCCGACAACTTGTAGCCCAGGAAATCTACCTCCTTCATGTCGAACTGGCACTTCTCCAGCTTGGCGTACAGCCTGTGCTCCTGCAGTCTCTGCAGAACTTCCTTGACGTCTCCCTCGTGGGTCTCCTCTGATTCTGAAAATATCAGGATGTCGTCCAGGAAGCAGACGCATTTCTTGTAGAGGAGACCCGCCAATACGTGATGCATGAAGGCTTGAAAACAGTGGGAGCCATTTTGTAATCCAAAGGGCATAACTCTGTATTCATAGGTGCCCAGGGGCGTGAACATGGCAGTCTTCCATTCGTCGCCCTCCCGTATGCGAATCAGGTTGTACGCCCCTCGCAGATCCAACTTTGTGAAAACGCGTCCTTTCCTCACCGTTGCGAGCAGGTCATCTATCTTGGGCATGGGAAAGGCTGTGGGCTTGGTTTTCGAGTTCAAAATTCTATAGTCCACCACAAGCCTTTTTTGGGGCGTGTCCTTCTTCTTCACAAAGAATACAGGACTGCCCCCCACTGCCTTCGACTCCTGGATGAAACCGCGCTTCAAGTTGAGGTCTATGAACTCCCTGAGTTCCTGCAGCTCGTCTTCAGACATGGAATACAGTTTCCCGGTTGGCAGCGTCGCCCCTGGCAGGAGGTCAATCTTGCAGTCATAGGACCTGTGGGGAGGCAGCTTGTCCGCTTCCTTCTCGCAGAAAACCTCCAAAAACGCTGCGTACTTGAGTGGCACTGCTTGCAGCGTGCCTAATTGTAGCTGCGGGTCATCCTCTTCCCCTTCCGGGCTAGGCAGAATGCAATGTTCCGCACAGTATGAGGAGCCGAAGGTCAGTTGTCGCTGGTACCACGCCAATGCTGGGCTGTGCCTGTGCAGCCAACTCATGCCTAATACTATAGGCGTGTCCGACAGTTGGGTGACATTGAAGCTGATGACTTCTCGGTGATTCCCAATTTGCATCACCATCGGAGGCGTTTGCTGCACCACCTGCCCCCCCAGCAATTCCCTGCCATCCACCGTGACAACCTTCAGAGGCAGCGTGGCTGGCAGGAGTGCTATGTTGTGCTCTTGAATGAAATCCAGTCCTATGAAGTCTGCGTTACTACCAGAGTCAATGGTAATCGGCACTTCCATAGTGAGTCCATTGGGTAGTTGGAGCGATGCTGTGAGCTGCACCACTGGTTTGGGCGGGAGGGGGTCTGTGGGCTGCAAAATCTCTGGGGACGGCTTCATTGACTTGTCTGGCTGGGCCCCAGTGCCTCTTCCTCCAACCAGACTCTGTCGTTTCCCTGCTGTGGTTCTCTCTGCTGAGTTGCGTCTGTTACTGTTGCTGAGGCTGCAGTGTGCTTGTGGAGCCTCTGGGGACACTCTTTCGCCATGTGCTGAGCACTGTCGCAGATGTAGCACTTCCTGTTCCCTCTAGGAGGCTTCGCTTTGACTGCTCCCGGTGTTAGGGCTCTGGTTGCTGACTGAGCCCTGGCGCCTCCAATTTCCATCGGTTCCTCTCCCCCTCCCTGCGGAGGTGTGGATTGCGCACGCGCTGCATCCTTGGGAAAGAGGGGAGGTGCTCTCACTGGCGTACGTCCCCAACGTCCTTCTTCTCTGTTCCATGGACGTTCTTCCAGACGCACCCCAATTTGCAGCGCCCGCCGGACAACCTCCTGAGTGCTCTTTGGTCTCTCCCCCCTTGCAATCTCATCTTTCACATTTGCATTCAAGCCTTCCCAAAAAAGGTCTCTGGCTGGGGCAGAATCCTTCTCCCATCCCAGCGCATGGACTAATGCAAAAAAGCGGGAATGGTACTGCCTTACACTGGCTCTGCCTTGTTTGAGCCCATGTATGTCTTTTCTGGCGATATCAATGTCTATATTTGATAAAAAACACGAATCCATCGCTTTAATGAATGCATCCGCATTTTGGAGCACCGGATCCTTATCTCTCCACAGATTGCGCAGCCACGCTTTAGCTTCCCCATGCAAATGGGACAAGATAAACCCCACCTTCTCTTGCTCATCTCTAAAGTCTTTATCCAGCAGTTCCAGCGCAAACAGCACGTCTGCTCGGAAGTTAGGGTACTGCTGCAAATTCCCATCGAAATGAGATACCAGGCTGCCTCCTCTTTTCCCCAGCCCAATCCCCTCTGATTTGGGTCTCGGTTGCCCCTGCTTAGCAAGCACTTCCAACCTGGCTTGGAGATCCCTGCAGGCGGCAGCCGCTTCCTCTTCCCTTTTCCTGGATGCGAGTACCTCCGCGTTGAGTTGTGTCACTGCATCTTGCAGGGCTGCTAGTTGCTGTTCTGTAGTCATCTTGCCTGACTTTTGTGAGCTCGCGAAGCACCAATCTTCTTCCCTCGCTGCGTCCACTCACGTTACGAGGTTTTTGGTGCAAAACTTTTGGTGAGATGGAGCTTACTGTCAGAGCTGGCTCCAGGTCCCAGCTCACAGAGGACCAACGCTAGCCGGCAGTAATGTACAAAAGTCTTTATTGAAGTACAGTCTCCATTTTCAAGCCGCAGCGCCCCAGCTCTACGTCTAGGGGTTAGATTGGCGAAGCTCCATCTGAATCTCCGCCCCCTGTACACCAGTTTAAGATTCTAGCCTTACTCCACCTCTTCCGTCTCTCCTTTCTCCTCTGGGTCCTGCTACCCCCCGGGGTCCCTTCCTTCCTGGATTCTTCTGACGCTGACGTTGACCCCCCTGACTCCTCCCCCTCTTTTCGACGGGCTTTGGGACCTGGCTCCCTATCCGGGCTGCCAACTGCGCCGCCCTCCTGTACATTTGAACTTGGCGCGCGCGCCCAGCCTTCAACCTTCCTCTCGACCGTTTCCTCGCTCCCCGATGGAGGCGTGGCCAATCCTGACTCATGTCCTCCCACTGGCAGTGCGCCGCCTGATCCCGATGCCTGGGACTCCTCCCCCCTACTGCACTCTGGTGTGGACGCTGGTCCTGATTTCCAACTGCTGCTCTCTGAGTCCCCTCTGGCCCCTTCTTCCTGGGGTGTCCCCCTAGGCACCCCCCTTGCTCTGACCATGGGAGCCCCTTTCTGTGAATCTTCCGATTCGCTGGAAAGACTCAGAGACCTCGGACCGCTGTCATCGCTAACATTTCCTTCGGACTCCTCCCCCTCGCTCTCTATTTCCTCCCTTTCCTGTGCCTCTGCTCCTGAACCCCTGACAGTTAGTTTATCATATTTTTACCCTGCCCTTCTTCCAGGGAACTGTGCCTTCCTCCATTTTAGCATTACAACACTGAAGATAAAGTCTCATCACATTTTTATCAGATTAGGCAGAGAGATAATACCTGGTCCCTAGTCAGCCAGTGAATCTCTTAACCAAATGGGATCTGAATTCAAGTCCCCCAAGCCAAAATTGAGCCCACTATTTGCTTCACCAGATTGGGACAAGCTATTTGTCCACCAAGCCCAGTGCCATCTGATAATAGCTGCCCAGTATCTCAGACAGAGATACTTGGCATTACTTGCTACCTTTCAGTTGGAGATGCTGGAGGGTTGAATCTAGAACCTTCTGCGTGCCAAGCAGGGGCTCGGTCACCGAGTCCTTTTTTGACAGCTAAATATTATAGCACAAAGATTTGCTAAAGAGGCTGCTCTGGGAAAGGGTTGGATGGACTGGGCTTTCTTATAATCCCTCAAGGGAATTTAATGCACTGACAACCTTTTCAGAGCTGTGGGCAGTTTTTCTTCACCATTTGCAAGCGGAAGACAGCTGTCACTCTCAGGAAGTAATAAGCGTGGGGACCCAAAGCTCTGAGGAAAATAAGCTACCTCGTATAGTGCAAGAGCTGGCAAAAACTGCACAGAAATAAGCTGGAGTTGTATGACTTCTGGAGATATGCTTGTTTTTCTGTCGCTTGGGTGTAAAGTGAATGGCTTTCTGGCTAGCCAGGTAGATGGATTGGTAGACTGTCACTGGCAGGGAGTAGGAGGAGGCTGCTGGCATTCTGGAGATAAAAGAACTTTTCATAGGTGACATAAGCAGGCCCACTTATCTCCATAAGAGCAGTCAGCGCAGAAGCAAAAAGGGTGAAGTAGCAGAAGGAGGTTCACTGTGCACGCTACCTTGAAGAGAGAGATATACCATACAACAGCTGCTTTGTTTCCTGTATCTTGGAGTCCCAGCTCTCCAGACTGGCATAATAGTTTGTGTAACTAATCACCTTCACTAATGTATTTGCTGGAATAATGCAGTATGAGGTAACAACATGAAGATCACCTGAGAGTGTTATTCACATAGGATTAAAATGCAGCACTGTTCAAGGGAACTCCAGAAAGGCTGGCTGATGTGATGCTCAAGGTTAGCACAAAGGACTCCCTCTTCTCCCCTACCATTCAGAGGACAGCAGGCAGCAGTATATATTTCCATAAAGAATGCTTGAGGTGGAGGCATATAGTTTAAAGGAATAATCCAGGTGCCCAATAAAAGCTGCAACAGGGACACTCCTGCTCCAAGTTCCTTTCAGTCAGCCATGCCCTCCTTTGGGGTGCTAGAAGTTGTAAGGGACTCCAGCAATAAGCAGAGGTTGTTATTCTTCCTCGCATCCAGATTTGCATCTCATCTGTTTTTTTGGTTCTTTAATTATGCTTTATTGTTATTTTCCATCAACTGTTACTCAACCTGCTGTGACTCCTGAGTATGCTCAGTTTGGACCCTTTGGGGGTGATTTATCTCCTTTATGTTCTAAGGGCTCAGCTGTGTCTGCTGATACATCCACCTTGATTTTCATTTTTTTTTTTTAAAGCAATTTATTAAGTTTTACAATAAAAATAAACATAGTAAACAATGTAACATTGATCTTAACATATTTTCACATTTTCTTTAGACTTCCTCACATCTCCCGCTCCCATTTTCATCGTTATAACGTTTTGTCAGCAATTTATCATCTTATTTAAAATTCTTATATCCCTTATATTTCATAATCTTATAGTTCTCAAAAGGAGCTAAGTTTCACAATCTTACTTATTTTCTTAAAAACTTCTAAATTTAGTGGTGCTCAGTTATTTTGATCTAGCGTCTTGTTTAGCATTCACTCAAATTACAATACTTTTGTAAATAGTTCTTAAATTTCTTCCAGTCCTCCTCAATCCTCTCTTCTCCCAGGTCACGGATTCTGCCGGTCATTTCAGCCAGTTCCATGTAGTCTATCAGTTGTATCTGCCATTCTTCCAGTGTGGGTAGATCTTGAGTTTTCCAATGTTTTGCGAGAAGTATCCTTGCTGCTGTTGTTGCATCATCCACCTTGATTTTCAGCGTATGTTTTGACTCCAAACCTGTTGGCACTCAGCCATCGGAGTTTACTAATATACTGCATGACTGCCCACACTACTTGGTTTGCCTTGTTCCTTGGAATCAGAAGATAGAATTAAGTGTGGTCAGTCCACTCCATGACCCCACATTGGTGCTGCATTTACAGAGGGCATATATGTGAAGGCGGAGCAATAGGTTCATCCCCAAAATGCACCCACCAAAATTTTTCTCCCAGAAAACCTTAAATTATTTTATGTTCTAAAACTTAGACCCCACCCCATTAATTGTCTCCTCTCTTCCCACCCTTAAAGGAACGGAAAGAACCATTTTTACCACTTGCCAGTTTCCTGCTCAGGCTATTAAAGGAGACCAGTCTCTATTTCTCTCACTAGCCAGAGTACAGTAGCTCTCCCCCAGTGTTTCAGACAAAGGTATTTCCAAGCCTACCTAGAGATACCATGGGTCGAACCTTCTGTATGCAAAGCATGTGTTCTCTCACTCAGTCACAGCTAGATTTACATCCTGCTTACATAGTTCTCTCTAACTCTTGGCCTTTCAAAAAGATTTTTGTTGAAACATTTTGTCCCTCATTCTGAGCATGATGCCTGGTTTCTACATAATGCTTACCTTCTCAGCTGCCTTTTTTTGGGATCAACATGTGCATAGAAAACATTGTGTTGCAATTGCTGGTCCATTTATTTGTTTATTAAAAGATCCTTGAGCTTGATTCCTGCTACCGACCTACAATGCAAAAATCCATGTTGACAGTCACATACCATGCCAACATTTAGGCCTCTGCCAGAACCATTGCACTGGTCCTCCCACACAGGGAAACATTTTGTTGGAAGATGCCCTTAGCAGAAACATCTGCAAAGGTTTCTGCTGTAGTTCAGGCAGCTCATACTGTGGGCTGTTCATGCAAGGCTCTTATGCTTGTGAGAGGAGTTGTAACAACTCAGGAACATGCCTGCATCCAGGTCTGAGTAGTAGAAAGCAACTCGAGTACAGTAACTGGAGAGAGAGAATGCTCACATAGAGAAAGATGCTGCAGATGACTCCAGTCGTGATGATGATAAATGGACTCAGGTGTTGGGAATAAGAAATAGGACTTTGTTTTTGTGCTGCTAAATGGATGCTGCTTGATGCTTTCCCACAGGCATTTGGTTGGCCACTGTGAGAACAGGATTCTGGATTGTCTTCTGGTTGTCCAGAAGACAACCAGATGCCAACCATCTCTTGACTTCAGTGAAAGCCACAGCATGAACATATCCCTGAGCTGTGCAAGAGGCTGAGCAAATTTGAACTCTGCTGTCCATTGTCAAAATGCAAGATTTTGTCCATTGGGTTATACTGGCTGTCTTCTTTGATAACATTAAGAATTAATTAATTCAATTTGGAAGATATTCAAGACAGCTATCTCAAAGGGCAGGAACTTTGATAGCATCAGCAGTTGAGTCAAATGAGGAAATATAAAATGGAAGGCTGATTCTATCAAGATGTAAAAGGAGAATAAGGTACGAAAAGGTCACAAACTTTAATTAGAGTGTATTTTTTTAGAAACTTTACTTTTAGTGGTTCTTTAATGTGGGAATTGTAATAAATATCTGTCTTTATTCTAATAAATGTTTCCCCATATCAGTCACCAACAAATTTTTATTTCTATTTTATTTGCCCCTTAGAGCACTTCTAATTTTCCTGGTAATTTTCAAACTGAATCATTTACTACATTTCAGAACCCATTTGTCACTAGGAATCAGGGCTAAAGTAGAGGCGGCAGAGGCATGCTGTGGAAGGGTGACACCCCCACAGTCCCACACACCCCACACTCTTTTTTGTGTGTGACACCTGAAGAGGAGGATAACACCACCAAACTTAATTTCAGTTCTTCTCCATTCTTTGGACTTATGTACTGCCTCCCAGATTACAGACCTCTTCATGAGAAGCAAATAACTGTAGATGGGCTAAGCAGACAGTAAAATACCCCCAATACTGGGCAACTACAGAGAACCGTTTGCCAAGTGGTAACTTACCACAGTGTGGCTGTATAACTATTTGCTAAGCTAGTCCTTGATACTATGCTGCCAAAGGGGAAGCAAATGTTTGCCACCTGATCATAAATCTAGGTTAGTAGTAGACTGTAAGATTCTCCTTGCCACTTGCCCAAACAAGAGGACAACACAAGGCAGCAAGCTTACCAAGTGATCTATATGTATACCTTGGCAAGTCATCACTTAATAAGGTGTTGCTTTATATTTGGTTGCCTATTTGGTGCAGAGAGAGCCAGCATGCTGCCCGTCAGATGTTGCTGGACTCCAGCTCCCATCATCCCTGACCACTTCCCATGCTTGCTGAGGATGATGGGAGTTGTACTCCATCATCTGGAGGACACCATATTGCCTACCTTGGTTTATGGTATCTTGCTTTGCCCCGGTTACAATTATAATTTGAAGATCAATCTCCAACATAGATGGTTCGTGCAAGTCCAATGTCAGGCCTGAAAAGAGTTAATATTTATTTAATCTGCTGTTTTGTTTTCTATAATATACTTCTCATCTGAGGCATAGTCATGCATGATGCACAGATGAGATTTACAAACCACATCTTTGAAATATTGTAAACTCGATGCATGCATTAGTCATCTACTTTTTCTTTCCCCCTCTAACAGTATTCTCTGGTTTTGAAATGGATTTAATGAAACCGTAGAATATCAAATAACAAAGTACTGGCTCTAAGAAATTAAATGCTAGTTGGATTTATTTCTACTTTCATAGTAGAATGCCCACTGTCAGTATTGTATATTTGATAAAAATGTGTGACTTAAAGAATATTTCATCACTCTTAGGGAACTGGAAAGTATTTGTATTATATTTTTTGAATACCTACACACAGTGGGCTCTGTTGTGCAATCAATGGACAAATTAAACTGTGGAATTTCCCTTCCAATGTATAATTGTTCATCTGAAGCCTTGGGTAGTGTTTCGATGCTGTACCTGAATATGAGTTAGCAGAGTAGAAGATTAAGCCTGCAATCCTATACCAACCTCCCTGAGAGTAAAGACCTGTTGAACTCAGTGAGATTTAATTCTGAGTAGGCATGTATAATGTTGTACTCGCTCCCTGGATGATGAGTGAAGGGAGTTAAGCAGAATCATAAAAATATCAAGCATTATAGAGGAGACAACATAACTGATCTCCCAAATTTAAAATAGAAATGAAATGCTGCTATTTAAGGGTGGGGATGCCAATTTCTTCAAAAGGTGAGGAAGAACTTTAACATTAGGAATGGGTTTGCTATTTAATTTCACAGAGTTGCGTGTTAGATGTAAAATAACAGAATAGCAGCTAAGGTACTGATAGAGTGAATGACAGCTTTGGGGAGTCAGTTTTTATTTGAAAAAAAACTATGCAGGGAGAAAGTGTTTAAACATTCCCTCCCCCTACCACATCTCCAAGCAAATTGACAGCCCCTTGACCCCCAGTTGCATTTTGCTTTAAAGGAACACACTGTGGCAGGAGATCAATCCTGGATCTCCAATGTAAGCTATAGGTTGTCCCTTTGTTCCATTTTATTTATCCTTCCATCTAACCTCAACCCTGTGCAATTAAATGGCAAGCTCACTCCCAATTTGAAACTTCAAGATGTCCTTTCATCTTGCCTTTATTCCTCTTGCTCATAAATAACATCAAGGTTTCCCGTGTCCCTTTTCAGGGCTCTTTGTTCCCAACCGTTATCAAGTTGTCCTTGATAGTTCTGAAAATCCATTTCTTTCGGGGAGTGGTTGATTTCAAGAGGTCAGAGCCTTGCCTGCCACTGGAAACCAGGTCCATGAAAAGCTGCTTAACAGAGAGGGGTTTACTTACAATGTGGATTGTCTACATACATCTGGTAAGTGCCTAGGTGTCAGCCCTGGAGAAGGAGATGAAAGTAAAGAAAATGAATGAGTCCTGCCTTGTTGAACAATTGACAGAATGTTGCAGGGCATGAAGGAAGTCTCTAGAGAGTAGTGTGTGCATTTGTGTGTTGTTATTTTGCTTTACGAAGCGCTCCCTCAAAAAGGATTTTTCCTGATTGCTGTAAATTTATTTTAGATGGCTCAGGGCTAGTAAAGTTGAAGTTGATGAGGGGCCCACATAGCATGTTGTTCAATTAACTGCCAAGGCTTTCTTTGCTGGTGTGCTTTCACTATAGGTTTGTGCTGTGTTGCTATTTCAGCAAACAGTAGAGAAAATCCTTAGTTTCCATTTAATGGTTGCTGCAAAAGGGTGTGTTTGTGTGTTTTAACAACCATAGTTAGCAAGAGAGATGTGAAAAAATTCATGCACCTGCCTTTCCAAACAGCAGTAGTTTACACATACATTAACTCTGGCAGCAAAATTATTTCAATTTGCAACCATTTGTACAGCCAGTTTGCGGGGAGAGTAAAATACTGCTGCTCTTTTTTTAGCTTTGCCTTTATGCTGAGGAGGAAAGTAGTGGGATGTGTGGTGGTGTTGTTTTTTTTTTTTTAAAAAAAAAACATTACTTTGCACAGCATCTAAAGTTGTTAGCTTAGATGAAATATTTGTCACAGCTGCCACCCAAATATTAATATGCTAGCTACTGTTATATAAAGTCAGTGTACACATTATGCAACTCTAAATGCAACCCCTAGTGGGAAGGGTACATGTGGAGAGAGGGGCACCAAAGGCAAGAGAAAATTCTGGACGGGATGTATGCGTGTGGTTGAGTTATTCCTGAGGAGAAGGGTTGTGAGAAGACTTAGAAAGAGAGAGGCATATATTTGTTTTTCATAAACTGGATCACTGTATGCTCTAGAAAATAGCTTGCCTGATTGAGCGGCTACAAAGCTACATAACCCAATTTTCAAATCATGAACTCACCTGTGTGGGAGCCTTGAGCCCACTCACTCTGAGGACTTAGAGATCCCCAATGTCATAAGCAAGCCTAGCACTCTGAACCAGGATGCCAGTCTCCATAGGAAGGCGTGGAGTATATTCTTGTAAATACCCAAGGGCAAAAAACATAAAAACCCGAAGACAGGTTTAGTTTTTGTTTTAGAAATATATATATTAAACATGTTGCTTTTGCCATGAGGATACCACTGTGCCGCCCCTGTGGAAGGTGCTCCAGCTTCCTTGCTATAATGCTTGTGTGTTCTTACATTGTGACTTGGCTCCACCACACGATGTGTATAACCTACCCCTGTTTTACACATGCCCATTGGACCCAGTATTGTTCTTGTCCGCTCAATCCGCCAGAGCCTGTCTTCACATGCAGGGGAAGCCTCTAACTCTTAGAGGATTTGAGACCCATTGGCTACCCTCACCTGGTTAGCCAGCCAGTCTAAGCTATTCCTGGGGTGTGGCCACTGTCACAGGCTGACAGCTCTAGGAGCCACAGGTGAGAGCTACCGTGGGGGACCAAAGATGGGGGTGGAGACCAAAGGTGGACAAACTATCTCAGAAGGAGCCGGACGTGCCTTCCATCAGAGGTACTACCCTTCCCCTAACACCCCATACACTCCATGCAGCAGAAATGTTATTATTTATTGGATCTATGCCACTTCCTACTTCTAAGAAGCCCAGAGCGTCACACTTCCCCCTAATATATGCATTTGGATTGGAGAACAGCACCGTCAAATTCAGGCACATGTGAATTCTAAAGGATATACGTGTTTCAGTTCTCATTTTGTTTCAGAAAGTGCAGGTATGATATTGGCTTTAAATGTGAACTGAAATTGAATTTCTCCCCAATTCTTGGGGCTGACTCAAAATTACAATAGTTATTTTGTAGCTGCTTTGCTCGCATCAAACTGAGTTGTTTATATCTGGTGAAAGGATGAAATAAATGAAAATGTTGTGCGAAACACCAAAGATACTTCGTTTTAAAGTTGACCACAAGGTTTAAAAGTTGTCCCAATCCCTATTTAGTTTTTGGAGGAGGATGGGGGGAAGCAACGCCACATTATCCACATCTTATCAGAAGTCCCATTGAGTGGGACACACACCTGAGTAAATGTGCTGAAGAATCAGCAGAATGTATCAGCGAAACAATGTGCATTTTCACAAAACTGTATCTCCTATTCATGATTATTATTTTTTACATTTAGCCAATATCTCTCAGCAGTCCAAATGAAACTGTTTTAAAGTGAATATGCTCCTTCAAACTCATGAGACCATGCAAGTCCCACTTTGAATAGGTATAGTTATCTTGAAAGACCAGGTGAAGTCTTCTGAAATGGCTTCTTTGTGAAGTGTGCTGGGATTCTTACTATGATATGAACGTTTCTAATTTAGCAGCCAGTTCCAATATTTCCCCCTATACTTTCCACATCTGAAATTGCTCATTTATATGGCACCTATTCTTTCTCTTTCTGCTTGCACTTGTCTGTTGACTTCAGCTGCTGCCTGTGCCCACTCTTCATTTAGATCATTACATTTTGCCAAATGAAAAGAACTTCTCCAAGAATGAAATGTTCACACTTTCTTAGGGCTATGCAGATTAATTCTTCTGTAAAGCAGAAATCGTTAATTGGGAAATAAACTTTAGCTGAGGAAAATGGATAGTGCTGATTCTGCCAATGAATATTCTAACGTGCCTTAGTGGAGGGGTTTTAGAACTTTCTACCTCCAGGGCCCACTTGAGACAGCTGAAAATTACTGAGGCCTATCGGCCACAAAATGGTGGTGCAGGGGCAGAGCCAGTCACAAAATGGTAGCAGGTGCAGGCAGAATTTGGCATATAATCAGCTGGCAGTTACTGATGTCACTTCTGATGAGATTCCATCTTTGGCAATAGTTACATTCTTTGCCACAGTGTTTCCCTTGTGGCAAGGAGTTCCATAGCTCACCTTTCCTCAAGCTAAGTACAGACTTTTGCTCCTGCTAAGGCTTCCCCTTTTAGGCAGAATTTGTTGATCTAGAGGCGGTAAGTGGAAAATAATAATATAATAATAATTTAGTATTTATACTCCGCCCATCTGGCTGGGCTTCCCCAGCCACTCTGGGCGGCTTCCATCAAAATATTAAAATACAGTAATGCATCAAACATTAAAACATAAACCCTAAACAGGTTTTGTTATTTTCTATTTCCCCCTTCCTGCATCCACTGCTGTAATTTCTTCTCCTCTTTCTCCATCCATGCTCAAGTTGTGCCCTATTGCTGCTCACCCCCCCAAACTGTCAGTTTCTTTTATTCCTCCTCCCTAGTCCTTTCACATGCACGTCTTCCTCCTATAACAGCTTTCCTCTGTTCTCCCCTTACTTACTTTCCCTGTTTGTTTGTTTATTATTATTATAAATAAATATGTCACTTTCTAATTTCCTCCAACACCTCCTCTGGCCCTTTTCCCTACCTACACAGCGACACACCAATCTTCTCTAACTCCTGGCCACCTTTACTCGGCAAGGAAGGGGTTATTGGTGCTGACTAGGAGACTAGGCAGGCAAGTGAGGAGGCACTGGGCATGCAGTGGCACTGAGGCCCACCAGTATGTGACCCGAGTCTCACTGGTGGGTCCCAGCCCACACTGCCTTACTGGATCTGAGCTTTTCTGTTTTTCAGGAGGGAGAGACACATCAACACAGTGGAATCTGTGGGCCAGCTCTCGAAATCTATGGTTGCATAAGAATCTGTGCATCGAGCAAATTGAAAATTAAATTAATGACTTATTGTAGTGAGAAGGGAGTTGTGTAGGTGTATACCTGAAAGAAATAAGCCTGAGGGTTTTTTTTATTAAAAAAAATCTTTAACGTATGCAGCAAAAATAATGGCAGCATAGATTCTCTCTCTTGCTATACTTGTAATATCTTAGCACAGAGGAAAACAGATGTGGCAGCCGTTGTTCTAAGGTGTTTCTTCCATAATTAGCCTTAACGGTATGCACAGAAGTACATTTCTTCCCTTCTCCATATATGTGTTTGGATGGTTTAGTGAAAAGATGGTTGTATGAGTATGAGCTGGAAACACAAATTGTATTCAAATCACTGTGTGGTCATTAATGTCTACTAATAATATTGGGTGGAATTCAATGTCACACTATTACAAATGTTTCATCTCTGCAAGCATTTCAGCTTGCCAGATAGAAACAATCTGCCCTCTCCTTACCCTGCATGTTATTCTGGGGGTTCTTCCATTCCCCCCAAAACAATTTAAGGCTCAGAGGGTGGGGAGGGGGAGGAAAGGTGGATTGCACAAGCCAAAGACCTTGTCTCCACCCCCATCGTTCTACCTGGACACTGAGGTCCAGCACCGAGGGCCTTCTGGCGGTTCCCTCACTGCAAGATTCCAAGTTACAGGGAACCAGGCAGAGGGCCTTCTCGGTAGTGGCACCCGCCCTGTGGAACGCCCTCCCACCAGATGTCAAAGAGAAAAACAACTACCAGACTTTTAAAAGACATCTGAAGGCAGCCCTGTTTAGGGAAATTTTAATGTTTGATGCATTACTGTATTTTAATATTTTGTTGGAAGCTGCCCAGAGCGGCTGGGGAGGCCCAGCCAGATGGGCAGGGAATAAATAAATAAATTATGATGGTTATGATTATGATTATTGAGGGCTTCCACTGATGGAGTTTCCTAGGTGAATCTCACTCCTTAATTTTGTATAGTGCCATCAGGCTACTGCACTTTGGGTCCAAGATACTAGATCCTTGTTCTGAGGAGCCTACCATCTGTGACCTGTCTTAATGGAGGGGGAGGAAATAAGCAGAGCTGTACCTAGGCTCCCTTGTGCCCTTAGCAAGGAGCTGCGTTGACCACACCCCGTGCCTTGCCCCCTTGGAGCCCTGTTAGGGAGGGGCCCAGAGAAGCCTATGCACCTCATCTGGCCACCCAGATCAGCTGGGTGGGTGGGCTCCTAGACACTCTGAGCCGGAGTGGAGAGGCGCAGTTTTTGCATCCCACCTAGGCCTGCACCCATGACAGGGGCCATCCTGGCCAACCCCTAGGTATGCCCCTGGAAATAAGTGGGAGCTGAGACAGAAGGAGGGATGGAGGGAGACAGAAACGGGAGGCGGGGGGGGGGAGGGAGAGAGAGAGGGAGCGCTATGAAATGCAATGCTTGAAAACTCCAACCATTTTTTGTCTCTGGCCCCACCCAGCACTGTCATTCTCCCCTTGCAGGTAACTTCCCAGAATATGGCCCTTGACAGAAAAAGATTCCCCATTCTTCCTCCCAGGGCCGTCTTTAGCATAGGCGCCGCCGGGGTGCAAAGATCCACTCAGCACCCCCAAATTTAGTTTAGCCCCCAAATTAATTTTTATTATGCTTATGTCAGACACCACGCTTACACCTTATCTCTTGTTTATGATAGAAGGGAGGAAAAAGAAACACACTTTTTTAACGATTTCTCTAAACGAATTTGAACTGTAAGTGATGAATTAAAGCGTGCCGTTGTGAATGACGCCTCTTTGGTAAATGAGCGCACAAAGTCGAAAGTCCTTTAGTGAAACAGTAGGTATACATTTCGGTAATTTCTAGGTATATATGCCTTCTGTTTTCCTAGCTTAATCAAAATTACTTATTATTTCATAACAGGTAGATAGTTAAGAACTTAGGCGGTTTCAGCGGTGGGTGCCCGGTGCCCCCCAGAATTTGGTGTTCAGGTGCCCCGCACCCCTTGCACCCTTGGGTAAAGATGGCCCTGCTTTCTGCTTTACGCACACCTTTGTAGCTAGTAAGAAAGGAAATCCAAAGATGGATGGCAAATTCGATCGTGAGTGTTGTCTCCACCCTACTCCCAGCTGCATGATACTGTGTTTGCAAGAACTGTTCATATGCCTGGCCTCTTGAAAACTTTAGAGCTGGAATTATTGATGTGTTTATTAGTTCCACATTGTATTACATAGAAAACACTAGTCCACTAATTAGCCCTGAAGTAATTCTAACATCTTATGCAGGCAGAAGTCATATTAATGATAGAACTGGAACGCTGCAGCTATCCTTGGATGCCTTTTATTGGTTTAGGAGTAAAAAGAGGAGGAAGAGATTATGTATTTGTATGTATTTTATTTAAATGTTTTAGTTTTAAATATGATAAACAGTTTGCACCCATTATCCCTCATTAGCATTCCTTTTCTTCTCTTGCTTTCATTTTGATTTCCTCTCTCCCTCTTAATTTACCCCCCTTTTCTATTGCACGCCCTTAATTTCAGCCCATTTTGAAAAGGAAAGGAAACTAGATAGTAAGGGAATTTGTGTCAAAAGTGATCTTCTGGCCTCCTCTTCCTTTATTTTTTATATAGCTCCAGAAAAATGGGGATAGGTTGATTTGAAACTGTCAGGGCCAGTCTTCCTACCATGCGCCACCTTTTCCTTAATAGCCAGATCTAACTACTCCATGATTCAATGGGTGGAATTCACCTTGCTTTCCAATGTTGTAAAATATTTCTTTTTCATTGCTATTAGATTCTCCCTAGCATAGGAGCCAATTCCTAGGGGCCAAGGTCCTTTTGCATCCCCAATAATATATTTAAAGGGAACGGAGCCCTCAAAGTTGATGGGCATTGCCATTCAAATGTTGCGTGCATGTCACGTCATGAGATTAAGGATGCAGGGTGGGGCTTATCTGCTGCCCCCCCAAATATATTATTCAAGTTTGCACCCCTAGCAACTGTTCTTTGGAAAAACCACTATGGTTGCTAATTGTTGGATTCTCTTAGTGTGGCAAAAAGTTGCAATGTGGAGCGCTCACAATCAGGATTTCAGCAAGCCAGCCTCGCCCTCTTCCAGAATACCCTGTCTTTCAAGATACCAAGACAGTGGTACCTGGGGTTAAGAACTTAATTCATTCTGGAGGTCCGTTCTTAACCTGAAACTGTTCTTAACCTGAGGTACCACTTTAGCTAATGGGGCTTCCCGCTGCTGCCGCACTGCTGCTGCGCGATTTCTGTTCTCATCCTGAAGCAAAGTTCTTAACCCGAGTTACTATTTCTGGGTTAGTGGAGTCTGTAACCTGAAGCGTCTGTAACCCGAGGTACGACTGTAAAGAGAGATTAATTCTTTTAAGCTCTTTGATATTTTATCATGATTTAACAGATGTCTTTTCTTGAGTGTTTTTGGTACAGAATATGGTCACTAAAGATATTATGCAGGATGTTTCAGCATCATTAAAGAAGTCTTAGTGTGTAGGCATGAAAAACCTTTGGGAATTTGCTGCAGCGTGTATGTATGTGCTTATATAATATACATACATCCAGTAAACTGTTCTTCCTACCATACTGCAAAAAAACCCTCTCCAGTACAGTGGTACCTCAGGTTACAGACGCTTCAGGTTACATACGCTTCAGGTTACAGACTCCGCTAACCCAGAAATAGTACCTCGGGTTAAGAACTTTGCTTCAGGATGAGAACAGAAATCGCATGGTGGCAGTGTGGCGCCAGCGGGAGGCCCCATTAGCTAAAGTGGTACCTCAGGTTAAGAACAGTTTCAGGTTAAGAACGAACCTCCAGAATGAATTAAGTTCTTAACCCCAGGTACCACTCTACCAGGTTTCTGACACCTATTCATCAGAAGCTCTTCAAGAAGCTTTGTGGTTTCTTATGCATGTGCAGAATAATTTTAGTTCCACCGATTTTAAGAAACATTACGCCCTCAGATGTGACCTCATGTCTCCTTGTCCATTTAGACCACCTTTGCTTCTCATATTTGTATTCCCAGTTAGGTGCTGACAAATCAAAGCACCCCTTTCATCCCTTCTAATTCTTATTAAATGAGTTTCCTCTCTTTGCCACTAAGTAACCTATTGTTTCAATTTACAGTTCATTACATTATGGTTGTCTGGGTTTTTATTAGTAACAGTAGTATTTCTTTTAATCAATTTTTTCAGCCAAGGCTATGTGTTTTAAAAAAATCAATGAGTAAAGACAATACACAATTATTTATATGGCTGTTGCCTCTGTTGTAATGTAATATTATTACCATCTAAATGCTTGCAGAGCGTTCAGGCAGCCAAGGTCTGTGCCACATGCTCTTCACTGCTGGAGCCCTGGAGTATTGTTTTTGAAAGCTGTTTATTCCTAAATACTCCTGATGATAATACAAATGCCACCAATGTGGTTTCAAGCACTACAGAAGAAAGGAACAGAGGGGCTCGTATTGTTTCAGATATGGCACTGAGCCTTCAAAATGTGTCTGGAAGAGAGGCAGGCAGGCAGCAGGGGCTGATTAAGAGAGAAACAGGGTGATAAAACCAAGTAGAAAATTGATCTGCAAAGCTTGCAAGTTTATTTGTAAAATTCCCCTCCAGCGGCAAAGCTTAGCCTCTGAATAAGAATGTTCCACCAAGACTGAGATTAACCCTTGAAAGGCTTGATTGGTCTGATTCCCCTTTGTTTCCCATTAAAGATCTTTTATCTATGCTTCTTACCCTGAAATCCTATGTTTCATTACTAGAAAGTAAGCCACATTGAAATCAGTGGGACTTACTTCTAGGTAAACATCTCTGGAGCAGAAATTCTTTGGCAGCAGGAAGAAATCATCCATAATTTTTGGCATTCGGTGTAGATTCTGAAAGGGAGGTGGAAGAATTCACCTGCAGATGTAAAGCCATTGCTGTAAAAGGCTGGATCAATACCAAAGCAAACAGAACACCCATTTCTTGCATTTTAGAGGTAGGCACAATTACTGGATTGGGGTGGGGGAGCTTATACAGAGCTTATACAAATATCGTTTTTAAGAATTGAATGTGTCTCTGTGTCAACATTATGCTGAACACGCATAAGAGGATCAAGGCCAATAAGCACAATCCTATCTCTGTTGCACATGTTCAGGGTATGTTCAAGTAACATGCCTAAAGAGAAGAGAGTAAATGAGATGCAGAGGGGAAGGAGAATTTTCCTTGGTGCAAAGCAGGGACAGTGAACAGACTGCAAGTTTTGGGTAATGAATTGGGCAGAATATATTTCCTTTTCCTCAAAAAGGAATATTGTGGATCTTTTTTTCAGTAAATAACTGTATTAGAAGTAGCAGCTGTTGAAATAAACTTGCAGAAACAAGCTGGGAGGGCAGAGAGGGTTGTGTGAAATAATTCAGACCTGCTCGTTGTTGTTTTTTACTGCTGAGTTCAGTGTGGGTTGCTTGAATGTCTTTGAAATGCTGCATCAGTGTTGCTATTGGCTGTTGCCACTAGCTTCCCTTGCCTGACTGGCATGCAAGGTGTTTGCCTTTCAGTCTGGGGCATATTCATATCTGTGTCATCTGCCACCCACTAGCAGAAGAAGCAGTGAGCATCTGTTAAGCACAGTGTTAACTCTCCAAAAGTGTAATGTGCCCAGCAAGGCTCTGGCATAAAAACCTAGGGAATCTTTGCCTAAACATGGGAAGAAACACACGTAGATATGTAGGAAGAGTAATACAAGGGACACTTTTGATGTAAAAATGAAATGCATCGTTTGGTTGAGGTCTGAAAGCAGACAACCATATCTGGCATGCACAAAACACACACACCCTCTTTATCAGTAAGGCATCAGCGTTCTTTTTAACCATGGGATTAATTTGGGTATATTCACTATTTTAACACACATGGAATAAGACCAGCTGTGTTTGTAATGAGTCAAGAAAGATATGGGGTGGAATGCAACATAGCAATAGCACTAAGGAGATTGTTCCATCAGCCCTGCATTTGTGTCTGCCCAAGGGGCAATGGTCTCCCCTCTCCTCCCACCCCCATTGTTCTGATGGTTCTCCAACCCCCCTAGAGTGGACTTGAAGGAGGCACAGGGGGCTCGCAGAGGGTGTGGGAAGCCCTGTTGCACGGGCAAGAGGCCTTGTGCTGGCTTCTGCCAGCAGGACCAGGTGGCTGAATCCAGCCCATAGTTTTCTGCAACACATAAATGCACTACAGTCAGCTTTGCCTGTGACTTTCTCCAGTCAGGAGGGTTTAGGGTGGAAATAAACTTTGCCCCCTGCCCCAGAAAGTAATGAAAGGACAGGGCCACGATATCTGATCTGCCTGAAAAATCTTATTTCCACAGCTTCCTAATGCAACTGTCCTTTGGATGTTTTTTAAAAAAGCCCTAAGTTGAATGTCAGTGGAGATGGAAATACTCCGACTGTTTTCTGTATGTATCCATTTTTAATCCATGATTTGCGGCCATTCATTATCTTTTGCAGAGATTGCCCTGTTTACAGGACTCTTGTCTTCTTGTGAGCCGCACAGACCAATTTGCCTAGTGCTCTAATATGCCGCTCATCCGCAGCCCACTTCTAAGCAGTGAAAGTTTGAGGGAGGTGGTCTCATCCAGGCTGCCATTTCCTTTGGGAAAAGGTCACAGTGAGCTTGTGGCATTTTGTAAAACTGGAGATTCATCTCATTAACACTCAACCAGATTTTGCTCCCCTATCAAAGTTGGCCCATGGGGAGTGGGGGGCGGGGAACAAGCCTCTGGCTGACCCACTGGATCCATTTTCCCATGCCTGCTTTACGCAAACCAAAGTAGCACATTCTTTAAGGAGTGGGGAGAGAAAGATTAAGCCCCTTTCCAAAACAGTCCCATTTACCATAATTGAAAAAGCTGGTTTCCATATTGTTGTTTGCATCCGCCTGACTTGTGAGACAATGGAAGAATGCACCTTTGGAGGGAAAGTCAAGCCACTGGAGAGTTATAGCACCTGCTATGGCTGCAGACTGATATGGGAGAGACATGTTTTATGGCAGGTGGGGCAGGTGAAGGCATCCAGTTTTTGCTGCTGCAGGTGCACCAGGGCGTTTCTTCTCTCTCTAATCCACCAAGTTAAACATGTCCAAGTAGTTTGACCTCCTTAACAGTCTCTTTTAACAAAAACAGAGTCGCAGAATTGAGGGGAATCCTTGTGAGAGCATTCAAATCAACTCCAATCACATAACAATTGCACGGTAATGCTTTTTTTGCCAACTCAAGTGCATATGAAGTGTTCCTCAATGAATAGAGAACCTGATTTATTTTTTATTTATTTTTTACACTATCATAAATAGCATGTTTTAAAATTTAAATTCTCAGAGCTATTTGTCAGTTTAGTAGCCATTTCTTGTCATTTTGTTTATGCTAGAGACAAGGAAAATCAATGATGGCATTCACAGCAGACATCTAAGATATGCAGATCAAATCTAGGACATTAAAATTCAAATTCCATGGACCATCTTCTCTTTCTTTCTTTCTCTCTCTCTCTCTCTCTCTCAAATACACACACTCCCCCCTTCATCTTCCTCTGTCTCCTCTCACTTTATCTGGTGAGGGGGAACTGTTGCCATAGCAATAACATCTTAAAGTTTTCCAGAAGTGCTAGAGGAATAATTTTCTTTCCTGCTCCTCCTTAACAGTTCAGGAAAATGGAGCTTATTACAGAGAAAATTCTTTTTCTTTGTGATTTAATCGGAGATGAGCCGAGTATTTTGCAGTCTCGAGGAAAGTTGCCTTCTCTGTGATGAAAAACCCAGCTGGGCTGCCCACTGCTGCAATTGGTCTGACCTAAAATGGCTTGTGTCTCTTTTGTTGCTGATTTGGACAGTAGGATTTTGACCAGCCAGCAGATTCTAAATGGGAGAAGAGAGGAGGGCAGGCTACAAGCCACCCACAAAATAGGTAAACCTACTGAGATAAACAGACTGAGCAGCAGAGAGTACAAACAGATCTAATGTCTCCCACTTCTGCGACAGCTGTGGTGTATGTATTCTGCTTCTGAAGAAAAACAGTTTTGGGCATCCATTTTGGGTGGGCTCCACATGCCTCGTAAAGAAGGCGAGGGGCATGATTGGAGTCATCCTGTATCTGTATTCAACAAGCAGCCCCAGCACCTGTAAGCTCTTAGGCAGTGTTCCTCAGTGGCTGTGTCCATGATACTTTATCCCATGTGCTCAAGATTCCTGTCTTTCTTCTTATTCCAGACTTACTCTTTTATAGGCAGGTCTCCATAAATCACTCAGGCCTAATGAAAGCCATAAGCAAGTGTTTAAGCACTCTGGGAACTATAGTTCAATCAGTGGAATAGGGGAGGCCTCCTAACAACTCTCAGCACCCATAGCAAACCACAGTTCCCAGAATTCTTTGGGGGACACCATGACTGTTTAAAATGGCATGGTACTGCTTTAAATGTATGATATGGATGGGGCCATTGTTTCACTAGGAACCCAAGCTGATCTTGCTAGCCTGAAGTTGTGCCATCAGTTGTCCTTTCTCATCCCTCATGTATTGTTTCAGGAGGTTGTTTTCCAAATCTACAATTGCTTCAGTTGCATTTTTTGTTTCTTATAATTCAACACCTGTTGACCTTCCACTTAAAACTTGGCAAGACGACAGGGAGGAGGCGAGGGGTGTAGCCAGGACTGAGAAACATTGGGGCAAGTACGGGATGGAGAAGGAAGAACTCACAGGGTGATGGGGAATGGTGAAGGGATGGGGATCCGTGCACAGGAACCAGAACCCATAACCAGAGCCAGAGAGGCCCCTATCTCCATGACCACAGTGGGCTCTGAGGTGGGAGGAACACTCTAGAAGGCTGAGGCAATCGAGGGCCCACAGCCCAGCTTCCTAGTGCTAGAAGAGGCGTGTGATTCCTCAGCTAGAGTAGGTTTAGCACAGGTGAAGGTCCCATGCCTCATCAAAGCCCAGATGCTGCAATAGGCAGAGCTGAACTGCTGTTACTCAACTGCCCATGTTGAGGGACCTTGTTTTGGATGTTGTTGGACCTCTACCGGACTGGGTTTGGGGTTTGATTCTGGGCTGTATCCTGACTGCTGGACTTCAGACTTGGCTACTTGGATCGACCTTGGACTGTGTTTCCTGACCTTTGGATTTTGCTTGTGTGGCTTGACTTCCAGACTTTGAACTTTGGACGACATGCTGACTTGTTGCCAGGTAGGCCCAGGCGTTCAAAACACAAGATCTTTTTTACACTTGGAATTGTATTTCTGTTTGAGAATAGTATATGTGGTACATAGCTGTCAACTTTTCCCTTTTCTTGCGAGGAATCCTATTCGGAATAAGGGAATTTCCCTTTAAAAAAGGGAAACATTGACAGCTCTGATGTGGTATCCCCAGAATCCAAGGCAAATGATGGAAACAGTTTTCTATATATTCCTAATTCTTAGAGGATAGTATCCTTTTTTTCTGACCTGTTTTGGTTGGGGTTTTTTCTCTTCGTGGAGTTATTACTTTGGACTATTGCTGGTTGGTTTAGGACTAATGGACAGTCCTGCTTCAGGAGCAAATGGGAAGAGCTGACAAGAAAGGTCAATTGAATGTTTGTCTTTAAAGTACACCTCACTTAATATTCTCCTCACTACTCTCACATTTAATTATAGGTTTTGGCATTGTTTTGGTTTTGCTAGGTAAAGCATAAGGATGGAATTATCCAATTCTTGCATCCTAGAAATGATTTCATTTTTTTATTTCTGTCCCAAGTGTTGATATAAAACATTCATGTTATTTTTTTTCACCTACAATGTTTGCTTTAGCAACCTGTTTTTCAAATATGCAACTATTTCAGAAGCATTTTGTGCTTTAATAATTCAGTCACCCATTGACTTTTCACTTAAAACCTGGCTAGCCCCTTTTTAACACTTCAAATATATAATTGGCTCAGGGCCAGTTTACACATTTCTTTCCAAGTCTGTAAAATCTGCACACAGTGACTTTACCACCTCATTTATCTGAAATAGCTCCTGTGTGACATATTTTCAGAGATGCCGTATCAGAGAAAATGCTAGGTTTGAAATATTTTCTCTCATATTGTAAGTTCTGCAATTTTTATGTGGGGGTTCTTTCAGGTGGGGGAGGAAAGCTGCCCCCATAAGAAAAATTTAAGTCAACTTTACCATCTCATAAAGGACCATACCACATTTAAAGGATATGGTATCTCCTGGACCCAAGATTTTGCCATCTGTGGGGCAGGATGCACTCAAAATCATTGTAGACAGTGGTTTGGTAGATGATATATGTTTGTGTGGAAATGAGTGAAATGGGTGTGTATGTGACAGCAGACTACGGGGGAGAGTGGATGTATGAGAGGGAATGGGTATTTGCTGTCTATGAGGAGGATGAAGGGAGAGAGATTGAATCTTTGTGTGAGGACGAGTGAGGCTAGGGTTGTTATGAGGCACTGCAAAGAAAGAATATGTGCCAGAAGTGTGTCACTGGGTGGAGCAGAGTTACGGTACTAGCCTAGTTTCCTGGCTGGTGGGTTGCTGCTGCTTACTAGGAGAGAGAGAAGGGAGGGACAAGATGCCACAGAGGTTGGCATAGTGCGAACACATGGGCAGGAGTAATAGAATGGATGTGTTGGTGCATGTGCACCATGCTTTGGATTCTTAGATCACGGACTGCAGTTTCTTGAAGATGGACTTCTGGCAAGCGATGGGCTGCACCTCACAATGGTTGGGAGGAATGTTTTTGCCAAAAATCTCAGAAACCTCATCAGGAGGGCTTTAAACTGACTAATGTGGGGGAGGGAGACAGTGTTCCTGAAGGTAGGAGTCTATCAACTGATGAAGATGATCATCCAAATGTCATAGACCAAATGGAGCAAACAGCACGCAGACCTAGTGGTGGGAGGAAAAAATCCTTAAATAAGAGACACAGGGGAATGATTAATGGACTTCAATGTCTGTACACTAATGCGCAAAGCATGGGAAATAAACAAGATGAGCTTGAGCTCTTGGTACAGCGAACTAAATATGACATAATAGGCATCACTGAAACCTGGTGGGATAAGTCCCACGATTGGAATGTAATAATGGAGGCATACAATCTATTTCAGAGAAACAGACCAGACAAGAAAGGAGGAGGAGTGGCGTTATATGTCAGGGATGTGTATACCTGTGAAGAGATCCAAGATTTAGAACCTCAAAGCCAAAGTGAGAGCATTTGGGTCAAAATTAAGGGAGAGAAGAATAACAGTGACCTCATTGTGGGAGTTTACTATAGATCCCCAAGCCAAATGGAGGACATAGACGATGCCTTCCTGGAACAGATGGCCAAGCATGCAAAAGGAAGGGAGATAGTAGTAATGGGGGACTTCAATTACCCGGATATTTGTTGGATGTCAAACTCAGCCAAGAGCATAAGGTCAAACAGATTCCTCACTGGCCTTGCAGACAACTTCATTGTCCAGAAAGTGGGAGAAGCAACAAGAGGAACAGCCATTTTAGATCTGGTCCTAACCAATGTTAATGACCTGGTTAGTGGGGTAGAAGTGGAAGGATCATTAGGCACGAGTGATCATGCTCTTCTGAAGTTTACTATACAGCGGAAAGGAGCAGCCAAGCATACTAGGACTCAATTTCTTGACTTTAAGAAAGCTGACTTCATAAAACTTAGGGAAGTGCTGGGTGAGATCCCATGGACAGTAATACTAAAAGGAAAGGGAGTTCATGATGGCTGGGAGTTTGTTAAGAGGGAGATAGTAAAAGCACAACTTCAGGCAATACCAAAGAGACAGAAACATGGAAGGTGCCTAAAGAAGCCAGGGTGGCTATCTAAAGAACTTTTAACTGAGTTAAGATTAAAAAAGGATGTGTACAAAAAATGGAAAAGGGGGGAAACCACCAAAGAGGAATTCAAACAAATAGCCAGCACGTGTAGACACAAAGTCAGAAAAGCTAAAGTACAGAATGAACTCAGGCTTGCTAGAGAGGTTAAAAGCAACAAAAAAGGCTTTTATGGGTATGTTCGTAGCAAAAGGAAGAACAAAGAAACAGTGGGGTTACTCAGAGGAGAAGATGGTGAAATGCAAACAGGGGACACAGAAAGGGCTGACAATGCCCAACCTGAAGAATTTGGAGCAAATGATTCAGCAGAGGAAACACAGCCCAGAATAACTAAGGAGATAGTACAAGAATACTTGGCTAGTTTAGATGTATTCAAGTCTCCAGGGCCAGATGAACTGCATCCAAGAGTATTAAAAGAACTGGCAGATGATCTCAGAACCACTGGCAGTCATCTTTGAAAATTCCTGGAGAACAGGCGAAGTCCCGGCAGACTGGAGGAGGGCAAATGTTGTCCCTATTTTCAAAAAGGGGGAAAGAGAGGACCCAAATAATAATAATAATAATAATAATAATATTTATTACGGCCATAGGCCCATAATAATTACCGCCCAGTTAGTTTGGCATCAATACCAGGGAAGATTCTGGAGCAGATCATTAAGCAAACAGTCTGTGAGCACCTAGAAAGGAATGCTGTGATCACCAATAGTCAGCATGGATTTCTGAAAAATAAGTCATGTCAGACTAACCTGATATCGTTTTTTGACAGAATTACAAGCCTGGTAGATGAAGGGAACGCAGTGGATGTAGCCTACCTTGATTTCAGCAAGGCATTTGACAAGGTGCCCCATGATATTCTTGTAAAGAAGCTGGTAAAATGCGGTCTTGACTATGCTACCACTCAGTGGATTTGTAACTGGCTGACTGACCGAAGCCAAAGGGTGCTCATCAATGGTTCCTCTTCATCCTGGAGAAGAGTGACTAGTGGGGTGCCACAGGGTTCTGTCTTGGGCCCGGTCTTATTCAACATCTTGGATGATGGACTCAAGGGCATCCTGATCAAATGACACCAAACTGGGAGGGGTGGCTAACACCCCAGAGGACAGGATCACACTTCAAAACGACCTTGACAGATTAGAGAACTGGGCCAAAACAAACAAGATGAATTTTAACAGGGAGAAATGTAAAGTATTGCACTTGGGCAAAAAAAATGAGAGGCACAAATACAAGATGGGTGACACCTGGCTTGAGAGCAGTACATGTGAAAAGGATCTAGGAGTCTTGGTTGACCACAAACTTGACATGAGCCAACAGTGTGACGCGGCAGCTAAAAAAGCCAATGCAATTCTGGGCTGCATCAATAGGAGTATAGTATCTAGATCAAGGGAAGTAATAGTGCCACTGTATTCTGCTCTGGTCAGACCTCACCTGGAGTACTGTGTCCAGTTCTGGGCACCACAGTTCAAGAAGGACACTGACAAACTGGAAGGTGTCCAGAGGAGGGCAACCAAAATGGTCAAAGGCCTGGAAATGATGCCTTATGAGGAACGGCTAAGGGAGCTGGGCATGTTTAGCCTGGAGAAGAGGAGGTTAAGGGGTGATATGATAGCCATGTTCAAATATATAAAAGGATGTCACATAGAGGAGGGAGAAAGGTTGTTTTCTGCTGCTCCAGAGAAGCGGACACGGAGCAATGGATCCAAACTACAAGAAAGAAGATTCCACCTAAACATTAGGAAGAACTTCCTGACAGTAAGAGCTGTTCGACAGTGGAATTTGCTGCCAAGGAGTGTGGTGGAGTCTCCTTCTTTGGAGGTCTTTAAGCAGAGGCTTGACAACCATATGTCAGGAGTGCTCTGATGGTGTTTCCTGCTTGGCAGGGGGTTGGACTCGATGGCCCTTGTGGTCTCTTCCAGCTCTATGATTCTATGATTCTATGACCTTTCTTCTGCCTTGCCTCTCCTCTCTTGGAAATCAACAGCAACCCACCTGCCAGAAAGCAGTGCTACCCTACTAAATGACCTGCTTCTGAAATGTACATATTACTTTCCTCCAGAGGGAAGAATTATAAACAATGGGTGGGAACTGCAGGGAAACAGATTTTGAGTAAGCATTGGAGAAAATAATAAGGCAGAGCTTTCCAAACTGTGTGTCATGACACATTAGCGTGTCAGCTGCAGTGTATAGGTTTGTCGTGCGAAAGCTCCTCTCGGAACTGGAATGGGGTTAGTTTAATCTCCAGTTTGCTATCAAAACTGAATTGTTGTGTCGTGAAATGATGTCTAAAATTTTTGCCACCAACATGAAAAGTTCGAAAAGCTCTGCAGTAAGGGGCTGTTCAACAGTAGAGCAGTCTGCCTTGAGAGACAGTGGGCTTTCCTCTACTGCTGGTATTTATGCAGGGACCATGAATCAGGGATGTTGTTGCATTCTTCATTGTAGATCCTGCATGGAGCTGAACCAGATGACCCCAAGGCCCCTTCCAATTTGATCATCCTATGAACTATTTTTTTCTTTTCTTTTTTGCAGCTTTCCACTTTTCATGGTAGTGTATAGTTAATATGGATTTAAATTTTCCTCCTTCTGAAGCCTATCGGAATTTGTATGCATGTAGTAATGTCGTGCTGAGTCCTACATTGAAAAGATGATGAACTCTAGTATGTCCCAATATTTCTCTCATCTACTTTTTAAAAAGTTTAAAAGTCTAAGCTCTTACTTAAAAATACCCCCATATTTCCAATTCTCATGGAATCTTTTAACATTCATTTTGACAACCTCATTTTATATAAAGAAAGATCACATCTGTATCACTGTTGGAAATTTCCACACTGGCTGCGGTACAGATTTAAGCACTGTGCTTTAATTATAGCTATAGCCCTCTAGTTAGACGGAGAGGCCTGTGGGCATCCTCTTTCAATCCTGATACATATTTAGTGGATTAGGATGTAGTGGCTGAAATTTGCTACAGTCTGAAGCAGGGCAAAGAAGGCCTCAGCACAGGCATCAGTAGCTTTTCACCAGGTCTGCAAGGCAGATCAGTTCAGCTCTCTGGGCTGCAGATTTTAGAGGAGGGTCACCAAGAAAACGTTTCTCTTCACCCAAACACATGCTTAGAGACTGTGGGATGCCAGCAGCTCGCAAGGAGCATCTGGCCTACCAGATGATTTTCTTCAGTGCCCAGGATCCTGCCTGCCATTCTAGATGGCTCTATACTGCATCTCTGTGGAGTATTATTCCTGTCACAGTCATTGATGGCATCATCAGTTTGTACTATGTGACTGAGTGCACATCTCAGAGATCAATAGGAGACCAGAGGAGCCTAGGGTGTGGCAATAAGAGACAGCTGTCTTGAAGGAAAAGGAATGCTAGCTGCTGCAGTAAGCAGGTGTAAGCAGTGTAGGTAAATGCATGCCTGTCCTCATTGGAGGTGGCCAGTGCTGGTAACGGCATCTTATTCAGGAAGTGCTTAATCTGGTCACAGCAGCACCTTTGGCAGTTTCTACTGCCAATGTATACAGTCTTCCCTGGCATTAGAAGACTATCAACCCTGTTTTAGAAGAAGTAACTCCCAGCATTGCATTGGTTATTATGTAGTTCAAATTTGTCAAGAAGAATCCTGCTCTAGCTGGATTAGTAATTCTTCTACTGTTTTCACTGGAAGCAGTCCTGAGGAGGTCAGGGACTTCCCTTGCCAACTGCCTCATTTGTAGCTGTGTTGGCCACTGTTACCATAAAGCACCAATGCTGCAGCAAGCAAAGGCTCTAGCAGCTCAGCCAGCTGCTTGTGGCTGGAAAGCCAGACAGGATGTTTGTGACTGTTGCCATGGGAACAAAGGGGCAGTCCATTCTGTACTGAGCACCGGATGTTAGCTCAGTGTGTGTGTGTCATATGACCCGTACTGGATGTACTTGGGAGGAGTTTCTTCTTGCTGTTGTTGAGTGCAGACATGATTCTCTGTACTGATGTAAGAGGCAGAAATAAATGATGTAAATAGTTTTCTGTCTGCTTCTTTCCCCTCCCTGGGGACACCAAAGGGGAGAGAGGAAGAACGGTGTGTTCCTCTCATACATCTGAAAAGAATCGCCGGACCTCGCCTGCTTATCAGCAGAGTGGAGACGCGGGGAGGTCGACAGGAATATCTGCCGGTGCCTACGCTGTGGCACATTCCTCTGACCCAGGCAGAATTCCAACAGTGGCAGCCTTCGGATGGTTGCGATTCATCGGACATCTGCATGAGAGGCTGGTGGATTGTCCTCCTCTGCTCCAAGGAGGAAGAGAAGCGTCTGAAAGAAGCCAGAGGCTCCACAGACAGCTGATGGAAAGAAGAGGTGTTTTCCAGAGCAACAACGTTCAAGGTATGCTGCATTTCGGGCTAAAAGTGTGAACGCAGGAAGATTAATTCACTGGTTCACGGGGAGCTGCGTTTTGGAAAAACAAAAGCTCCGGGAGAAGAGGCCTGCAGCTTGAAGGCTGAAGCCTGCATTCCACAAATTTTTGTGGTAGATAAGATGTCTTATTGAAATGCATTGTTGCTAGGTAACGGTCCTGGAAAGTTACTGGCAAAGGGGCTGGACTCTGCGTGTAAGCCTGGGAAAGCGAAACAAAACCAGAGAATGTTTTGGCTACAAGTTTTCAAGCTCTTGGAAGGGACTTTTCAATAGCAGCCTGAGTTTAGCTGCCAGGTGCAAAGAGTGTAAACAATTTGCAGTTTGCTGCGTGAGAAAGAAAAAAAACAACTGTTGGATTTTACAGTTTGTTTGACATTGTGAGCTGGAGGCTTGGCTTCAAGATGGATGCCAAGAAAGGGGGAGGTTTGCCTTGCCCACCTCCCTTAACCAATGACAATTATTCATCTTGGTCTGTAAAGATGAAGGCCCTGCTGCAGAATCAGAGGCTTTTTGATGTAATTGAAAACCCCATCCCTGCAGCACCAACCAGAGGTTGGGAGTCACAGAATGTAAGGGCCAGGACTGCTATAATTCTGTGTGTCTCAGATGATCAGTTGGTGCATGTTCAGCATTTAGAAAATGCGAAAGAGGTTTGGGACACGCTGCGTACAACGCATCAGAGAGATGCTGGTTCTTCAGCGTTGCTGTATTTTGAGAAATTGACCAATCTGAGACTTGCGCCTGATGGAGATGTTCAAGCGCACCTGACAGAAATGAAGTTTCTGCGTCAACAGATGGTGGAACGCAATTTCCGTCTTCAGGAGGAAGTGTTTTGCTTCATGATGATAAACAGCCTTAGCCGCACCTACAAGGTTGTTGCCAGTCAGCTTGGTTCCCTACCGGCCGCGCAGCTGACCGCGGAGAGAGTTTGTGCTGTGGTCCTGAATGAACACGACAGACTTGCTGCACTGGAAGAAAAAGACAGGGGGAGGGAAGAACAGAGTTCTAATTCCCCCACTGCTGATGCTACTGGAGAGCATGGTGTAGCATTGAGTGCTGTCCGATGCTACAATTGTGGACAGACTGGGCATCTACAGCGAAACTGTAAGAAGCCGCGCCAGTCAAGAGGAGCAAAGAGCAGCTCTACGAAGCCTGAGGCGTCAGGCAAAAGCCGTACCAAGTGCCGGGTGAAACCTGCAAAGGCTATGATGGCGAAAGGAACCACGCCAGATGTTGGGAACTCGTTCATAATCGACACGGGCTGTACAAAACATTTGTGCCCGCACAGAGGACTGTTTTCGACGTTGAAGAAGCAAAGCTTCACTGTGAAACAGGCCAACGGTCAGGAGTTGGAAGCAACCGGAATTGGGACTGTGTATCTTGAAAGTCTGAACTTGACTATAAATGATGTTTACCTGGTTCCAGAACTGAGATTTAATCTGCTGAGCGTGTCGCAGATTGCAAAGAAAGGACTGAAACTGTCCTATGATGCTAAAAGCTGCAAGATCTACAAAGATGGAGAACTGTTTCTTACTGCCAAAGAGAAAGATGGACTGTATTTGTTGACTTTTGATCAAAGTGATTACATGAAATGTAATTCTTCTGTTTCTAACAAAATCTCTCTCGCAGGTGTGACCAGTGTGAGCACCAGGAAGGTGACCAAGACCAAGAAGGTCGACAGAGCATTTCAGCGGGTGTATGCTGATGTGATTGGTCCTCTAGAACCATCTAGAGGCAGTGCAAAGTATTACCTTTTGTGTGTGGATTGTTTCACTAATTATTCTTGGGTTTATATGATGGAGAAACCACAAGAAACTTTAGAAAAGTTTCAGGAGTTTTGTGACAAGGTTAAAATTATGCATGATGCTAACATTGATTGTCTTTTCACAGATGAGAAGCAAGTTTTTCTGTTACAGAAGTTTCAGAAGTTCCTGGATGGAAAAGGGATAGACCACAAAGTTGCAGTTTCGCAAGAAGCGTGGAACAGGGGGGTCTGTGTGAGGGTGAACAAAGAATTGCAAAAGGGGATGAATGCGCAATTGCTGAGTTCACATTTGCCACATGAATATTGGGCCGAATCGCTAGCGTCCTATCTTCATGTGTGGTTGAGAAAGGTCTCAACAGAGTTGGGATGTTCTCCTTTTGAGAAGCTGTTCAATAGAAAACCTTCTGTTGCCTATTTTAAGGTTTTCGGGTCTCATGTGAGAACAGAAGCTCCAGGTGGAGTAAAGAATGCCAGAGGCATTTTTGTGGGTTATGAAAAAGGTCTCTACAGAGTAATTTTGTCTGAATCTGGTCAGGTGATTCTCACAAAGTTTCTAGAGAGTGCTCCTGAACAGGAGAGGTTGATTGTTCACGCATTTCCCACAGAGGATTCTGATGATGATGAGTTTGATCTTATTGAGTTCAGTAGTACTGATGATGACAGCGATAGCTCAGACAGCTCAGTTGTCACAATCATTGAGAGGAAATCTCACATAATGACTAGACCCTCAGAAGAGGAGGATGAACCATTGATTAAGCTTAGTACTGGTTCTCCAGAGAGTCCAAAGGTTGAACCAGTGAGCACAGAGGATCAGAACCTCTTACGTAGGTCTGAGAAAGCAACGAAGGGTGTACCACCCAAGAGGTATTCAAAGGAGTTTGCTAACCTTGCATATGTTGCTATTGTAAACGACCAAGGACAGATTGAAGCTGTGTCTGAGTCAGAGACGAAGGCACAACAGAGAGTTCTTAACCGAGGTAATGCGAAGTCACACAACCAGAGAGGTACATTGGTTAAACCAGTGGCGGGTAGTTCCAAGGGTGGAACTGAAACAACAGGGGAATGTTATAAATATAACAACTGTTTGTTTTCTTCTCTGGATGACGCTTTGCTCGCAGCACACATTGATACTTTAGGGGGAGTATGTTACCATAAAGCACCAATGCTGCAGCAAGCAAAGGCTCTAGCAGCTCAGCCAGCTGCTTGTGGCTGGAAAGCCAGACAGGATGTTTGTGACTGTTGCCATGGGAACAAAGGGGCAGTCCATTCTGTACTGAGCACCGGATGTTAGCTCAGTGTGTGTGTGTCATATGACCCGTACTGGATGTACTTGGGAGGAGTTTCTTCTTGCTGTTGTTGAGTGCAGACATGATTCTCTGTACTGATGTAAGAGGCAGAAATAAATGATGTAAATAGTTTTCTGTCTGCTTCTTTCCCCTCCCTGGGGACACCAAAGGGGAGAGAGGAAGAACGGTGTGTTCCTCTCATACATCTGAGAAGAATCGCCGGACCTCGCCTGCTTATCAGCAGAGTGGAGACGCGGGGAGGTCGACAGGAATATCTGCCGGTGCCTACGCTGTGGCACATTCCTCTGACCCAGGCAGAATTCCAACATGGACATACAGATCAGTATGAGTACTATAGTCTTTGCCACATTGTGGGTACAATATGCCCTGTTCTTCTTCTTTGAAGGAAGGGTGTTAGTCCTAGTTTGCTTGAATAGATGGAGAAATGACTACAGTTGTAGGAAGTGATAATATCATTATGTGCATGTTTCTGTTCCACCACAGGAGGTATGCAAAGTTCTGCAAGTTACCGTGTTTGCTTTTTTTAGCAATAGAATTTTAAAATAAATTACTCTTCCCCTCCTAAAATGTATTCTATTGCCATAAATCTGTGAGTTTCCCTGTCTAAAATAGGGATAATACCTTCTTGGGATATTTGACAATTGGTAGTGAGAGCTGGACCATAAAGAAGGCTGATCGCCGAAGAATTGATGCTTTTGAATTATGGTGCTGGAGGAGACTCTTGAGAGTCCCATGGACTGCAAGAAGATCAAACGTATCCATTCTTAAGGAAATCAGCCCTGAGTGCTCAGGGTGGAAGGACAGATCCTGAAGCTGAGGCTCCAATACTTTGACTACCTCATGAGAAGAGAAGACTCCCTGGAAAAGACCCTGATGTTGGGAAAGATGGAGGGCACAAGGAGAAGGGGACGACAGAGGACAAGATGGTTGGATAGTGTTCTCGAAGCTATGAACATGAGTTTGACCAAACTGCGGGAGGCAGTAAAAGACAGGAGTGCCTGGTGTGCTCTGGTCCATGGGGTCACGAAGAGTCGGACACGACTAAACGACTAAACAACAACAATCAAGCTCTGGTTTAAGTAATGCCAGTCATACATGAAGTAACTCTGTACCAATCTCTTTATTTGAGAATGTTTGATTACAAATCAATGTACAGGGAGTGAAGCAATATATGTCATTCCATGCTCTTTTTCCAGCGCTTAGCGCCACTCCCTGCCTTTGCATTTACATCCCTTTGAAAGGTCCATGTCTCCCACAATCATCTGATGATAATGTAGAAGGTGAGGTGCAACATTTCTAAAAGGGCTCCCTTGCTTGGCTTTCCAGTATGCAGACTTGATTTTACTTAGTTACAGTTCAATTCTAATCACATCTACTCAGAAGTAAGACCTATTGAATTCAGTGGGACATACTCCCAGGTAAGCAGGGTTAGGAATGCAGCCTTTCCCAAAGCGATTTACATGAATTCAAAATTAAAACACCTTGAAGAAAAGAGACAGGATGGCTTTAGCATCAAAATGAAAGGCTACCCAGATTAAGGATGAATGCCTTGCTCCATACTCAAGGCCACAGTGGACATGTATCCTAAGCAATATTTAAGTTTTTAATAGACTTGGAGATACATAATGGAGAAGGGGAAACAGAATAGTGTCCCAAGCTGCTGCTGTCTTAGGTAAGCAGAAAGATATGCCTTATACAAAGTCAGATCAATGATCCACCTAGTTCTGCAATGACAGGCAATAGTTCTCTAGGATTTCAGAAGGAGTCTTTCCCAGCCCCACCAAGATGCCATAGATTTAATGTGACACCTTTTGCATTCGAAGCAGATGCTGTATCACTGAGCTATGACCCTTTCCTCATTGTCCTGCCTAGGCAAGGTTCCCAAGCTAAATTCAGCTTCCATGATACAATGAGCTGGCCTTGATACTGATAGCTCCAAATGTTTTAAAAAAACTTGCAAATGGTTTAAAAATCATGCACTTTGACAATTATATTTATTTATCTGCTGCATTTGTGTACATTTAAGACGCATTGACATATAGTCAAGTTTTTCTTACTAAGCATAAGGGATGGGATACCAGTAAAACTATCAAGAACAAATAATTCTGTCAGTGCTTAAAACATTCAGTGCAGATTTTGTGCAGCACTTTTCCTGTTTTGGATCTTCTGAGTTTGCATTTCTTGCTGCTCTGTTTTTCTCCATTATCTTATTCTTTGTCCCTGTGGACATTTGAAAGCAATAAAATTGTTGGCAGAAAGAATGCTGGATACACAGTGCCATCGTTAGAACAGAATTGTACCCTGCCACACCAGTTTAGCACTAAGCCCCTAAGTCAGTTTTCTTGGTCCATTTTAGCTCTAAAATGAGGGTTTTTCATGTGCTCCCCCCCCCCAAGTGCTGCAGCTCAACAAATCCCTGTTTTGGGTTTCAGCTGAGCTTAGGAATATATGTCCCTACAAGCAAGTGCCGCACTTGAAATGCTGCTGGGAATGCAAGCATGTGGGTGACAGACATTCATTTCACAGCATGGCACGGTTTTCTTTCTTTTTTTTAAGTAGCATGGTTGTCAGTGAGCAGCGGCCCTGTAGCAAGATGTGTTTCTAAGCATCTGCTGCTTCAGACGGTCCAGTGTGTATCACTTCCCTTTCTCACAGGCAGGCCGTGAGAGTCTGGGGGCAGTCCGAGGGCCATGCGCTGAGCTGTCTTGATTTGCAGGATCAATGAAACCATAAAACGCTAAGTGTCAAACTAGCAGAGCTTCCAAGTTCAAGTGTTTGACTGCTCTTGAATTCTCTCCCCCTTAGGGGAGAAGAAAAAGCTTTAATTTATGAAGTGTCACAACACATTACAGCGCATCGCATCTTAATACGCCACTGCATGGCGCTGGCATTTGTTTGCTTTAATTCCTCAAAATAGCTTTTATTTGGAGCAAATGTTCCCTTCTACTCAAACAGTTCCTGGTCTCCCCTGCTGCGTGTTTTGTCAGCTTCCCTGGGGACAGTTACTCCTGCAGAGCTCTGCCCTCTGCTGGTGATGGGTCAGGCCTTTTTAATTGTTCTCTTCTTAATAATTGGGAAGGGGAGGAGAAATGCCACCTTTTGTTTCCTCTAAACCGCAGTTCTCTGGGGATGAGGTGCAAAGTGGCTCGTGTAGAAGATGTGTGGGGGGGAGAGAGCGAGAGCACATCACTCTTGCAAAAACAAAGAGCTTTCCGTTTCATGGGAGGAAGGAATGAAACCAAGTTCCGTTTAATGGCCCTCCATGACGTCCTTTTCTGAACATGTGGTGAAGTAGGAGCTTTCCAGATAGTCAGACTACACAGAGCAGTGCCAAATTTCTGCCAGCTTAGGCAGCAATTGCATCTCATTTCCTGTTGCTCCTCGCAGGCCTCTTATTTCCCTGTGCTGCAGCAGTCAGATAGGAATGCAGAGAAGCCCTATCGAAAGAGAATCCTGTGCCCCTCACCAAGACTCAACAGCTAGGGATGGGCTGAGGTGTGGCTCTAGTGTACGTGCGGAATGGCCCAGGTTCAATTCCCATCACATCCAGGTAGGCTTCCCAGAAAAGTTGCTTCCAGTCTGAACAGACCAGGAGTAGGCAACGTAGTGCCTGCCAAATGGCGCTAGAGTACAGATCCCCACCATCCTTGACCCCTACTGGCTGCAGCTGGCTGGATTTGGCGGCAGAAGCTTTCAGAGAAAGTAGTAGTTTGTTGAAGCCTTTTTCACTTGCCTCCAATAAGCTGAATGAAGCAACTTCATAATTAAACTCGCTTAAAACAAAGCTTTCTGCTCTCCCTTCACGTGCCAGGGAAAGAGCAGTGTGCCTCTGAGCATGTGCAGAATGCCCCCCCACTTGCAGCTGAGCAGCACCAGTACCTTTTTTCGGGGGGGGGGAGTGCTGGCTGAAACAATAAACTTATCAACTTGAACTGCAACAGTGGCTATCTCTGTGACAGGCAGGGACTTGTTTTATCTATCTAGTTAAAAGCTGGGAGTGGCAGGTTCCTTTCTTTAAAAGCAAAAACCAACCAGCCCAAAACTCCTTTCTCTTCTTGGCTCCTACGGAGAGGCAATGCGGAGCAGCCAGGCAGCATCACAAGAAGAGAGCAGCAAGGGGCTAGACGAAGCCACTATAAACTCTGAAACTACTCATCATTTCTGCGCCATGCAGGGCTTGGGCAATCTTTCTCCTGCCTCCTTTACTGCTACCCTGCTTGGGCCATTCTGATATCCCAGCATGTGAAAGAAATGAAACGATTTCCAAACGACCAGCAATCTTGTGACAGTTAAGTTACAGTACAGGAAAGTCTCCCCAAGGATCTTGTCTTCCTGGCCTTCTTTATGCTCCTTGGCTTTGGGCTTTGAGAACTAAAGACACAGGGTTGAGCCAAGACATTTTGCTGTTAGAGGTGAAGGTCAACACCACACCCAGTTCTACATATGGAAGTCATCCAGACCACAACCTGTTAATGTTGATTACAGGGCAGTCTTAAAAAATTATTCACCTATATGCTGTTTTCCCTCCAACACTGAACAAAGGCCAGTCCATTCCATTCCATGGAATTTTGGCATGTAGATTAAGTGGTGCTGGTGGTTGTCCTTACTGACTGATAGAATCCAGAAAGGCAGCTGATACCTGCTGTTTTGCATCTCTAGTTATTTTGTGCATGAATTTGACTGAGGGTAGTGCATCAAGCAGTGTTCTTAAGTGCTTACTCGGGCTCTCTGTGTTCCAATTTGGCTGGTGATGCAACAGACACCCATTCATCACAGGAAGGCAGGGAGAACAGAAGTAAGAGTGGAACGGAGACAGTGAGTTCCATTGAAATTGGCAGCATTCAGCACTTGACTCACACATGCTCGCTGAGACAAGGAGAGATTGTTGAGCTCTTGAAATGGAGCCGATGGTGCCAAAGAATAACAGCCATCTCCTTGAATATTTCCTGCTGGTGGGAAATAACCAACCTGCTTATTCAAAAGCTGTGTTGCCAAAATGCTAGCTCATTAAATCATGACCTTCGCTACCCTTTGCGATCCTAAACTATTTATTCTAACAACTCCTGTTGTAATAGGAGTACCTGAGGCTGGGTTAAAACAGGGTTCTGACATCTCCTTTCAGTCTGGTGCTGGCTGGGTTTCCTCGTATTTTTATGCATATAAGACTGGCCTACACAAATGCTCTATGCATAGTACAAGTCATTCCAATGAAATTCAGGTACCAATGTGTTGTGGGGGTTGGTTGGTGTGTGTGAGAGAGACTGTAAAAATAACTTACCTTTTCAACTATATTGTATTGTTATGAGTATGTTAAGAGCAGCAAAGCAGCCATGGTCTGATGCATCTAGTTCAATAAACTGTAATGGGGGAACTCGGCTTACTGAAGACAGAATGCGGATTGGAATCTCATTTACATTCCCTTGAATATACAGGGCACCTTGAGAAATAAGGTTAAGGGGGGGGGGGAATATCCAGTTCCTTGTCCTGGCTTTAGTTGCTTGTCTTTCTTTTACAAAAAAGAGCATCAGAAGAGGAATTAAAGCATATTTTTGCTGCAGCACTGATTTTTTAATTTATCTCGGACATGATCTTTGTTGGACCACGTTTCTTCCGCGTTGCCTTTCTTGGAACAGAAACATAAGCAACCTGTCTTATGCCTGAAAGACTAGACTCTTCTCAGTGTAGGAGATGTGCATTCCTATGGCGTGGTGACCTAGGTGTTACTTTAGCAAATAACACCAAAGCTCCATTTTACATTAGTTAGCCTGCATTTGCTTTCTTTTGTCTTTTACTTGAGTGTTTTATCCTAGGTGTGTGCCCAGACATACCCTATTTTTTTATATAAAAATAATGAGGATCGTGGCTAAGAGAAGAGAGTATGAGGTAGCCACCTGTTTCTCTCGGCTGCCACAACCTGCAGGGAAGCAGTGGTGGAGGAGAGACAAGGGAGACAGGAAGCAGACTGCCACCTCTGGAGCCAGTCACTTCACTGCTGCTTCCAGAGACAGACACAGGTAGAAGATCCACTCCAGCCTTTTTCTTCAGCCTGCATCTTTTTCATGGCTTTGTCTCCACTGGCCACCTTTTGTAGAGAGAGAGATATGGGGTGCTGAGGAGCTGCTTTTGTGGTACAGAAGCAAGAAGAAAGATGAGGAGCCATCCCACCCTCCGCCCTCCAGATCTGCCCTGCCTCTAGTCAGCTGGGCACAGGTTTCTTTCTGCAGGAAAGATCTCCTGTTTTGGCTTCTTGACCAACTCTGGTTGTGGTTGCTTTGCTAGCTTTTTGCCTCTTTACCTCTCTCTTGCCCTTATTTGTCATGTCATCAAGACTACCGTAGCCAGAGGAGCTGCATGATCTCTGGACTGTATACCTGATGGAGCTTCTCCACCACCACCGTTTAGCCCGGACACCGAGGTCCAGCGCCGAGGGCCTTCTGGTGATTCCCTCGCTGCGAGGTTACATGGAACTAGGCAGAGGGCCTTCTCGGTAGTGATGCCTGCCCTGTGGAACACCCTCCAAGCAATGTCAAGGCAATAAGCAACTATTTGACTTTTAAAAGACATCTGAAGGCAGCCCTGTTTCGGGAAGTTTTTAATGTTTAATGCTGTATTTTAAAAAAAATATTTGGTTGGGAGCCGCCCAGAGTGGCTGGGGAAACCCAGCCAGATGGGCGATGTATAAATAATAAATAATAATAATTATTCTTTATTGATTGATTGATTGATTGATTGATTAATTAATAATTTTTTATTTATACCCTGCCCATCCTTTGCAACCAAAGTGGTTAACCAGTTTGTAGCTTTAGGCTTTTCTCCACTTTCCCACTTTAAATAGGGGTCAGGTGGAAGCAAACCCAAGTTTACAAAGGGAGGTAGCAGCTCTTAGGTTTGGCTTTTCTTCCTCTTTTGGAAGAAACTGCACCCCAGGGATTTGAGTCAGCAGGTTAGAGCAAGAGAGCTCCCAAAATCAACGCTAATCCTGACGGAGTAAATTAGTTGATTGATTCATACATTTGACCTATTAGCCAGCCTCAGTACTACAAATGGGATGAGGATATCCTATTTATCATTTCAGCACAGGGTAAGGCTCTTGGAAAGCAAAGTCTTTTAAAGGTCTATAAATTTGCTACCCTGTGATACAAAGATAGTAAGCGCAAAGTATTGACTATTCTCCCCCTTTGTTTCTGCTTCTCACATCCTTGCTTGCTCCAGCCTGCCTGCATATCACATGCAGAGCCCAGTAGGGTTTTGCCTGGAAATCACTGGGATTATCTCCCAATTTTTTCTCAGATAATTCAACCGAGAGGTTATGAAGAGCTGAATGATTTGGAGGCTTGGAATCACAGGCTGTGAGATTTAGGTTGCTCACAGGTGCCTATCTGGACAGAACAGTTCAATACTTATTTTATCTTCATTTAATTGGCTTCAGGAAAAATCTATCTTCTCTACCTTTTTAAAGGCCTGTGTGAGATTTCGCAAGGACAATACGACCTCCGTATGTTGGTTTCCCCTCTCCCCCACATATACACTGCCCCTCAGTTTTGAATAAACAATAGCACTTAATGGCGATTGTCTGACTTAGAGAGCTGCTTTGTGGTTCTTTGGGTTTAGGGAGAGAGTTCAGCTTTCAAACACTCTCTACAAACTTAAAAGCTGTAGCATGCTCACTGAGTCCATTTTATACCATTCAACATACGACGGGAAATGGAACGACCTGCCTCTCATTCCCAAGTGAATAACAATTGAGTAATATATTTAGGACGCAGAATAGACACAGCTGATCTCTGAAGAAATATTTGAAAAATCGCTAAGGCATTTATGTATAGATTATGAGCAAAATGGTAGTGATACATTGGGAAAGGGAGGGAGAGAGTGCCATTACTGAATTGCGTTTCCCGAACATGTCTACTGCCTGGCAGATAAATCTTGTTCACATTTACTCAGGAGTCAATCGCACTGTGTTCAGTGGGGCTTATTCTCTTATTAATTGTGCTCAGGATTGCAGGCTGAGTCTCCCAACAGGATCTTCCTCTATTATTAGCCATTCCAGAAAGAAGGAAGTTCGCCAAACCCTTTCCCGGTGCTTGGTTTTGGGAAACAAATGAAAACGCGGTGGACTTTGTTACAGTATTTACAAGGAAAATAGTTTCTACTTCATAGCCATCAATACCTTGGCACTTTAAGTCCATTAAACTGCTGGCAGTGATAAACTTTAGTAATGGGCAAGTGTTGATGTAAACAGGGGAAGAAACCTTTGTGATTTGCTTGAGCAGCTCTTGGTTTTGCCGTGTGACCGTGCCATAGGAAAGGACTTTGGCCAGTGTCCAGTTCCTCATGACTTTAGCCAGGTGTCTTTAGGAGAAAGCCATGGGCAACTGTCTCTCCCCGAATCACAAAATAACAGGAGTGTGAGGAAGTCAGGCTGTGTCTCTTTCATGATGTCTCAAGGTCATTGCAACTGTAAGTGAAGCTGAAATAGACTGAATTTGTGAAGGACTGTGGGTTAAAATAATAGTAGCATGCTGAGCTAAGTTGTTTCGAGACACATAGATAAGCTGTTAAGGGGATGCCTCACCGTATCATCCACAGGTTTCTCAGGAAGATAACCTTATTTATTCTGTTCTTCATGCAGCCTCTTCAGTATGGGGAGAATATTTATTCTCCTCTGCTTCTGCACAATGTACACTTTCATAGTTTCTGAAATAGTACCAATTTATTTTCTGCCGTGTATCATTCTCTGCTTTCTTCCCTGTATAGTCTAAGACAGTTCTGACCTGTTTGGAAAGAATTGTGGCAGTCTTTATTTACTGTTGGCATTAAAATAATATCCTAAAACCCCTCAGTATGGCTGAGAGAAAAGGGTGTGGAACCTGAACCAAGATTCTGTTCTATCTTAGAAACATCCTTCACCAGATTTACTTGCTTGCTTGCTTACTTACGTATTTACTTACTTATGGATGAGAGCTTTGGTGGTTTCATGTTGCCAGGTGTAAACTAGGCTGAGAAATCAGTGTTTTCTCCATGCAGTCCTGCCAAGTTGAGTTTGAGGGGGGAAATGTGTTAGAACGAGGCAGTGTGCTTCTGAATACCAGTTGCTGGAAACTGCCAGGCAGGGAGAGCGCTCTTACACCCGGGTCCTGCTTGTTGCCTTTCTGTAGGCATCTAATTGGTCACAGTGAGAACAGGATGGTGGATTAGAAGGGACACTGGTCTGCTCCAGCAGGCTTCTCTTGTTATGTTCTTATGCTTAAATGAAAATAATAATAATTCCCCCATTGCTTTTCATGTGTCCAGTAAGTCATCTTGTAGTACCTATATCATACTGCATGTATACAGACACAAGATTGGAAAGTCTTAAATCAAGATCACATTTGTACCTAGGACTGTTCCAAATTTTTGAACTTCAAATGGCTTCATCACTATGTAATTCCAGCCAAACAGACACCACATAGTGACTATGGGGATGTCATAGGACCATGCGACCAGTCAGATTTGGCTATGTGATGGCCATACTAAAGGCAAATGAAGACTCCCATTGCCCTCACTCTGAATGGGGAGGGGGAAGGAATTCACTCCATTGATTAGTCAATCATAACTAAGTTTCACGAGTTGTCACACTGCACTGGTAGTTTCACTACTCACCAGCACTGTGTGGCATTTTTAAAAAACTTGATCCAATCGTGCATAGCTGAGCCAATGTGGATGAAAGTGATGTAACACATGTACGAGAGCCCCACAGAAAGCATTCTGGAATCAAGCTGGATTTTCAGAAAGGCTTTATTTAGTTGCAGTCTTGCAGAATTGTAAAACAAGCAGTCTTGGTACATTCAGGATACAGAGCACACAGGTGGAATTACATTCAGGGAGAAGCTGTCAGCTCTTCACATCCCTACCAACTAACAAAGAGCCAGCCAACCAACAACCATAGTGGGAAGTCACCCATGCCTCTTTATACTAGCTGGCAAGGAATCAGTTAGGCAACACCCCATGTCTCGTGATGCTTAGTCATCACATGCTCCTGAGTCAGCGTTCACAATTAGCACAGAGTGTTTAACTCCTCAATACCCACAACACTCCAACAATGCAGTACACTTGGAAAACTGAATCCACACCACATTACTTTCAGTAGAATGTGTAATCGGGTGTAGATCCCCATCTCCATCCTACCCCAACTAGACTATTGTATGTGACTGGATCAAGGTGAGAGAGGGTCAGCTCAGTTGTGGTAGCAGTGGGGACCAGTTCCCTCTTTTTTCACATTCCAACATACCCCCCCCTTGTGAAAACTTGCACCCTTTTGCAAAAGGATGGGGGGCAATCACCAAAAGGAAAGTGGACATTTCATGGGGGGGGGATGTTACCCCAACAGCATTTTGGTTCAACATTATACCCCACCTTTCCTCAAAGATCCTCAGGGTTGTATTTGTTCAGATTACTACACATTATCCTCACAACAGCCATATGAGAGAGATTAGGCTGAAAGGCAGAAAGTCTGTAGAGGCGTTGATCCAGCTGGCTCACCAGTAGAAATAAGTGATCCATGTTGGAGAAAGGAACTCACAGAAGATCATTTCTCTGTGATTGGAAAAACCACAATGTGTCTTTTCTATTCTGAAAAGAGATGATATTTGGTGGATCCCTCCCATGACTTTACATTTTTCACACGAGTAGACCTCTTATGCACAGCCACTCTGTGAACCACGTGGCTGAGATTTGAAGCTGCCTCTCTCCAGCCCAAGTCTGAAATTCTATCCAAAACACAACATTAGCTCTCTCACAAGCCTTCCTTATCAAAGTCAAGTGTGTCTGTCTGACAAACTGCTGCTTCTGTGGTCACAAGAAGCGCTTCTGCAAGTCATGAATAAAATCTCTGTGTGAGAAGACTTTATAATTTTCCTCACAAGTCAGACATGCATGTTCTGAGACAGTGTGCATGTATCTGATTTGCAGGGGAACATGGCTATAATAAGTCTTTCCTGAGTTTTGTTCTGGGAACAATTTGGGGGACTGATTAATGAAAATAGGAAGTGACCCTGCTTCATGTACCAGGCACAGTGGGCCGAGAGGTAGGGGATTGTTTTCAATATATGGATAGACAACAGAAAATAACAGTAGGATAAAGCTAAAAAAAGAAGTCCAATCTTAAAAACACCCACTGAAATAAAAGTAGCTTCAAGGCTTGCCTCAGTGTGGCAAATGCTTCTTTCCTGATACACTAATTTCACTGTACTTGAATCTGAGTCAAATCTAGGCCTTGGCAAAGTGAGATGCCTGCCTAGTTCCTTTGTGGTCATTCTCTCTGGGACTTTTGCCTTAACTCTTTGGTGCACTTTCCTGATGTCTCAAAAGAGGCAAATAAGGAGCAAGATTTATCTGTTTTGGGAAACACATTCTGTGAAGATTCAGTTACGAATTCTGATATGCTAAATTTTGTTGTACAGGTACTTGAAGCTGAGCAAAATCTAGGCCTTGGCAAAGTTAGACATGTGCCCAGTTCCTTTTACAATTATTGCCCTTGGAACTTTTGCTTTTAACTCGTCTGCGCGCTTTGCCAACCCCATTTGTCCTCAAAGTGATGTGCACCAAAGGAAGCACACAAAATTTCAGGCTGATTGAAAAACGCCAGATACATCATTTGTATGACTCTCTGATGCAAGCAAAAGAGACGACATGTTGCTTTGTGTGCTTCAGCAAAGTCTACCTTGGCAGTCAACTCAAGCCAGGAGGCTTCTAGGAAGCCAGAGTGCCGAAGGGTCAGCCATGCATGAAAGCAATGAGATATGTTGAGCATCTGTTTCATTAGTGCATCATTAGCACTGGTTTATTTCTCAATGCCTCATCAGAGGCAGGGAAAGGGTGTGGGTAGCATCTTTCCTGACTCCTGAATGCACCTGCAGGATACCTTGTTTACGTCAGGTAAGACTTTGCTTGATGGTCATTATCTTGGAAAAAATGAAATGGGCACCAGTGTTCTCTGTAATAACTGCTGTTTGCTGACAAAGAAAAGCAAGCAAAATAATAGAAACTAATCTGATCATTGCATCTAATTACAGAGAAAAGGAAACAACTAAAGGAACATTTTGTCTTAAATATTGCAATAGCACCCTTAGAGCATTTTGTAGTTGGAGGTGCGGGTGAATAAATATTGACTATAACTTCCCAAACCTATTAAGCCTGAACAAGTAAATCTCATCTTATTTATTAAATGTGTTTCAATGAACTTCAACCAGTATTAAATTTAGCATCTTTAAAAAAAAAAAAACCAGCAACCAGAAAACACATACAGTGCAACCACGGAGTAAGCTTCCAGAAGCAATAAGCATCTTTTCCCTGGTACTTGCCATCAGATAGGATGACTGTGTTTCTGGCGCCCCAAGTTGCAGTACATTATCTAGCTGTGCCGGGTAAGTATCAGCAAAACAGCCATTCTTTTTTATTATCACCCTACTTTAATAACTATTATTAAATAGTAAATATTCTTATGCAGTAAATATTTAATTAGCTATTGGGACTTGCAAAATCTATTGCTTTCAATAAACACACAGAGCAATATATTATTCTGATAATTTTAAGGAAATACTTGGTATGCAGAGCATAAAATTAGAATGGCTAATGGCTCTATCCTTTGTACATGGCAAAGATGCACTGCATTTCTCCTCCTGTAGCTCAGCGATAATGTTATCTTCCTGTTGGTATAATCCTTCAGCTCCTGCCCGAGCCTTGCACTACACTCAAAGCATTCAAGGGGCCATTGATTTTGGGAGCTCGAATGTGATGTTAGAGATAGAGAACATCCACAGCTTTCAGCGAAGACGAGCAGAGTGGGAAGAAAAATTGTAACCGCCCAAAATGAAGCAACTGTTAAAACAGAGCTTTGTGTCTGTGTGTGAACAGCTGCATTTGAGTTTATCTATCACTATTGGCCTCATAACCAGTGTCGCTCGGGAATTCTGAGAAACCAAAAACTCAGTGCACTTTTGGAAAGTTTAGTCTTCCATCTTGATTCAGAATGGCATCGAACTGTATGCCACCACAGACAAAGATCTGATTCTGGATCTCGGGAACCATCATGCAAAAGTTGGGGAATCTTAAGAATTGTTGAAATGCATGGTGCACAAACAAATAATTTTTAAAAAGCATATATAGTAGATTCTAAAGCAAATGCAGCAATGCCTTGTTGCTCAACAGGCACCTACATTAATATTTTCTGGTGCCAGCCAAAGGCATGCCTTGTCTCCCAGGCCTTTTAACACCTTGTAATATCTATTCGTGTAATACCTGTAGCTCCTTTTTTAATTCCACTTCCCATCTCTGAATGTCTGTTTTATTTCAACTGGTCTGTGTTTTAGTCATAGTTTGTTGGAAGGGTTAGTTCTTCTTAATTACATTTTTTATAATGCATGAAACCACACTACATTCAAAAATGGATTTCAGGCTAGTATAAAAAAAATTTTGTAATACAACACTTAAACCCGTTGTGAGACCAGGCTGCCTTACTAAACTTGTATGCTTTTATTGTCTTCTTTGCTGTGTGATTTTTGTATTGTATTTGTTTTGCATTATCGTATGCTGTGCTTTGATTTAGCTTTGAACCTAATTGTTGAAGGTCACTTAGAGAACTTGCATTATGAGGTAGCAACAAAAGAAAATTTATTCAGATACTGTGTTCTCCAACAGTGGGGAAAGCTATATATGCCTGCATGATGAATCTCATCTCCCTATGTTTTTCTCTTGGAAACACCCCCCCCCCCCGCTTCCTCACTTCCCAAATGACCAACCTATAAATGTGTTATCACACAGCAGGAACATGGAGGTCTATGGACCTGCACAGGGATGAGGGGAAGGCCTTGGAGGAGCTGAATGTTTTCCAATACCTTATCTTACTACCTACTTGTCCTCTAACACCCATAAAGTAGTGGTGTAAAAAGGCATAGCTTACTATAGTGTCAGCAACCCCAGCATGTCCATACCAGTTGGTTAATTGCATTTGTTTGGAAAGGAAGATATACTGAATATGGGGGAACTGTTCCCTTTCTGTAACTATTCAAGTCTAGCCTTTGGGAATGTGCATATAACAGCAGTCTACTTTCTGAACAGTCTTCAAAGGCAGACCCAAGCGCAACATATTACAGTAGTCTAAATGGACTGTTGTCAGAACATAAATAACTGGCCAGCCTGTTTCTGTCCAGGAGGGAGTTGCTGAAAGACATTTTGTGCTCTGCATTTGGGTCTCAAAAAACAGGGGCCCAGAAGATAGCACCCTCTAGACTGGATACCTAGATATTTCAGAGGGAGTACAGCCCCATCCAGAATAGGTTGAGAACTCCCTCCCAGATGAGATGAGCCACTGCTAGCAATATCTCCATCTGGTCTGGAGGAAGCGTCATCCAGCCCATTACTGAGTCTAAACACCAGTTTGGCATTCCTGCCGCACCATATGAATTTGCTGAAATTGAGAAATAGAGCTTGATGTCATCAGCGTACCAAAGACACCTCACTTCAAATTGTAGATGATGCTGAAATGCTGAACAGCTTATATGAAAGTCCATGATAGTTGGGCATATTTTTCCTTGTGTTTAATTGTTTGCATAACTAAAATATACTTTAATCAAAACTAATTCCTTTTGGGCACTCTCACACTGCTTTGGGTTAGCTAGGGTTGAGATAGCCTTGCTAAATATAGCCAGTAAGCACTGCAGATTCCCTGATGAGAGTGGGAGAGTTGTATATTCACTCCATAAAGAGGAGTGCTTAATCTTTTGTACTGCTGTTTCCCTAAACTAAAGGAACACACAATGTACATGCTCATAATAAATATAAAATCTAAATCTTGCCTCAGAGTAAGAACCTTGTCGGCGTCTCTGCATTTTTGCATTGTCTGGTCTATTAAAGATGGTGTACATAATGGGAATTGCACGTGCTTGTACCCTCCCCATAAAGCCAAGAAGATTCAGGTTCATTCGTAATCCAGGCTTCTGGATAGTAAGAGCTTTATAATAACTCCCAAGTTGGCCTCCAATGGCCTAGAAATTCATTCTGCCTTTCATTATTGCTTAAACTGCTCTGAAGAGCTAATCCAATTCCTCCCTCCATGTGACAGATGAAATAAACACTATCACATGAGTGGTACGGCTTGAATGAGCAATAACAACCATGTAAATGAGAGGAGCATAAAACAGGTTCCTGGATTTTGTTTTCGTGACATACGGTAAACCAGGCTGCCGGGGGGGGGGGCAGAAAGCGGCAATGTGGAGGCTGCCCTTTACCTTTCTCTGCCGCAATGTGTCGGTCCTGCTTGGTGTTGAATGCGAGTTACCAACCCAAATTCCATTGGAGGCTAATTTAGCAGCTGTATATTCTTCTTCTTTGAGGTTTGCCTATTGATACCATGTGGAAAACATCTTTTTATGCCTGAGACGTTTAGTGTGGACCGAAATCCTGACAAAGGAAAGGGAGACTGGCTTTATAAACTGTATCTTTTCAATGCATTGCTCATCCCTCTAAGGCCTTTTTCCTTAATAAAGGTATCTAAGCTTGTTGGGTTCTTTTCTCTCTCCCACGAATGCAAGCTATGAAGCTTGAGGGGCCAAGGGCGTAAAATTGAGGGATTGTTGCCATGGTAGCTCTTTTTGTTTGTTTAGACAAGGCTGGATCCAGGATTTCGTGAGCCTGAGATGACAGGGGACCCATTTTGAAATGGCCTACCCAGTACCTTTTTTCTCTAACCACACCCGTTCCCTCTTTGGCCTCCTTCTCCCTAAATTAAATACAGATCTTTTCCAATCTGACAACCGCCTATTGTCAAATACTACACATTTCTGAATATCACCGACTGCCTTTTATAAATAATCCATGCAAAATCTGCATCTGTCACCAATTTGTTTTTGAGTCGGGCAGCAGGATGAATGGCATGCATGGGTTTTATCTCGCTTAACCTACATAAAGCCCTAAAAGTAGCCTAGACCACCTCCCTGTCTCAAAACAAACAAAAGAGCCCAATTTCTCTGCACTTAGAAATGCAACGTGTGGCCACTTAATACATTACAGAGACCCCAGTCTGCCTACCCAGTCTGCTGTCCAGTTGATGGACAACGTCAAGGTTCCAGATCTTCTTTCTTATGGTACTTTATCTTCAAACTGGACATAGCTTGGATATCCCTTCAGGCAGAAGACCCTCTTCTGTTCAGGAAGGGACATGACCATCCTATAAGGTCAAGTAGAAAGCTACGCTGAGTGGGACAAATCCAGCATTGTGCTGTGTCAAATCTCCATCAGCGTTGTCCCAGTGAGAGCAATTCCACCTTTCCTCCTCCTGCATGCTGCTCTGGGAACTTTCCCAATTACTCCCTGAGCCAATTTTTTTTTGGGGGTGGGGCACAAGAGGAGGAAAGTTCCATTGCCCAAGAGACAATCCTTGCATGGGCTTCCACTTATGGGAGCCATTGGTTGAATCTTGCCCAACAACTCTTCCCCATGGTGGCATGCTATTCTTTAGCTGGGGAAGCATTAAGTAGTCCTGGTCCAGGTTTACCAGTTGATACCATGTGCTCGTAGCCTCCAGGATGGACTTTTGAGATTAGCCCAGAAGTTACAACAGAGCAACTCAACTGTTCACTGGGGTAGACTACTGGCATCACACTGCTGTTCCTGAAAGAATTGCAGTGGCTGCCAATTAGCTACCTGGCTAAGTTCAAGGTGCTGTAGAAAACCACCTACAGTTTGGTACCAGGATGCTTAAAAGATTACCTCACTAATGCTATACCTAACTGATCACTGCAGTCTGCAGAAGGAGGCCTCCTGCAGATACCATCTCACCAGGAGGCCTGTTCCATACAATGTAGGAATTGGGCTTTTGTATAGTGGCACATATCCTTTGGAATGCCCTCCCATTACATTTGAGATAAATGCCACCTGTGTCCTCTTTTTCACACCTGTTGAAGGCCTTCCTTTTTTGGACAAGCTTTTACAGCTGACATTTCTGTATTGGATTTGAAATGGATTTTATATGACCTTGTTACTGTTTTCAAAAATGAAAACGTTTTATATATGTATCTGTCATTAGATCCCTTCAAGATCTTTCACAGGAAGCAATTCATAAATGAAACGAACTCATAAACAAGTCCTGCCCAATTGGGAGCATGCATGGGATCACAGGGTGACCCTGATCTGACTGCTGTCTGACCAGCCTTTTGGCCCTAATCCTACACCTGTTTAATCCTGCTACATTCACTGGGACTTCCTCTGTAGTAAGCATACATAAGATTACTGCCTTGCAGCACAATCCTGTACATGTCACATCAAAAGTAAGTCCTATTGAGTTCAATGGGACTTTTCTTCCAGGTAAATGGGTGTAGGAGTGCAGCCTTAGTTGTATAAAAAGGAAAAATGCCAGCAGTTCATGACACACCTGAAGTTTATCCACCTGCGGTTCCTTCCCAAGTAAATTCACACACAACCTCAAAACATCATCGTGCCATTTCATTCATCGCTGCACTATTTTACGTAGCCAGATAGTGGATGAGATATTAAATCACTTCATGCCAGCTTTCTTATCTGCTGTTTCTTTACTAATAGAGGAAACATTGTTTTCATGATTTTAGCTTACCGTTTTCTTACTAGTAGATGGAGATCTCCAATACAAACCTAATTTTGCTGCCTTAAAAAAAACCAAGCACTTTTTGTTTCCTTTTTTCAAACGTAAGTGTTGAATCCCTCTTGTCCGTTTCACTACAGTCTTACTATAGACGTTTGGAAGAGATTAACAGAGCAATTCTAAATCAGGGAAGTGAAGTGGCAAACAGTCCACTACTTCCAGACCCTGCTGGCTCACACTGTCTAGGGTGTAAGGTCGGTCTCTCTCTCTCTCTCTCTCTCTCTCTGTGTGTGTGTGTGTGTGTGTGTGTGCAGGTTTTCCTGGTAAGAGTCCCAGCGGATCTTTATGCTTTTGAATCCTGCTGCCCATAAGAGCATAAGAAGAGCCTGCTGGATCAGGCTAATGGCCCATCTAGTCCAGCATCCTGTTCTTACAGTGGCCACCCAGATGCCTGTGGGTAACCCCCAAGCAGCACCACAGCACAAGAGCACTCGCCTCTCCTGTGGTTTCCAGCAGCTGGTAAGCCAACTGGTGATGGTGGTGAGGAATAACCATGCCAACTCCAGTCTTCCATGGTTGGTGGCTAGTGGTCCTGATCCCAGGGCTTCTTGAGGGAATGCTTGGCTCCAGCAAACCTGCTCTGGAACACCCTGTTTTGGGACCTGCCACTGGTGGACGGGGGTAGATCTGTGCCCATGGATCTTTCTGCAGGCTACAAGGTCCAAGTGCCCCGTGATGGATGCCCCTGCTGCCAGAGTTCCCTCTGCCAGCAGAGGGACATTTCTGTCCAATCCAAGCCTTTGCAAAGATGTGCTTGTTATGCAAGATTGCCGGCAGAATGTGTATATTGAGATAAATGTGCACTAAAATACTGATAAATTTTCATGAGTACCAATTTTTTGATGTGTGCGCTTGCTCCTTGATCTTGCCTGTGTGTTGGCCACACACACATGCTTGTTCTTCCAGTCTTGCCTCTTCTGATGTTGCCTCTCTCTGTGTGTGTGTGCACATGTGCTTGTTCTTCCAACTTTCCCTCTTGGACCCAGTCACTCGGACCCAGCTCCTTTGAAATGGGGCAGAAATAGGACTGTCTGTGGTGTTATCAAGCAGCCAGCCCACTCTCCATTGCAGCAGCCTGAGGTGCTGCCTGCCCAGTAGCGTTCTTATCTTGAAAGTACAGTCCGAGCTTAAAGACTCCCATGCTTTAAAACAAAAATGTTTCATTCCATGAACTTTGGTTGTTGCTTTTTTGCTACTCTGCCCTCTCCTTCCACAATCTCCTCCTTGCTTTTAATAGGCTGCATGGAAAAGCGCCGCATAGATAAATACTGCTTACTTTGTAGCAACCCTATTTATGTCTATTTAAAAAACAACAACAGGTAATAAATAAAAGCAAATCCCATTGTGTTTGATGGGTCTTATTCATTGTGTTTAAGATTGCAGCTTTAATCTTACACAAACAGTCCACAAATGAATCTCTGTTCTTTAACATTGCAATCCTAACCTGCAGATCCACTGGCTGGAGGGAGCAAAGTTCCGTAATGTAAGACATTTTTGTATGCTATTTTCACTAATGTAGACATTAAGTGAGCGCTTTACAACACTGTGTGCATTTTTGTACACTTTTTTCTTGGCTGCAGAACCACATTGCAAAATTTAGAGAAGTGTGAATTTTGAATTGGCAGTGTTTCGGTTGGCTTCTTATTTTTGGAAAGTGAAGCTTTGATAAGTTTGCTTTTAAAGGTGAACTGAAATGAATTTCTCCTCCATCTTTCCACAGAGGTTAGATGATGCCTGGCAGTATAGAGACCTGGTTTCAATTTGCTGGTAGGGAGGCTATATGACAACAAGCATTCACCCTGATTTGGTTGTGGGGAGTTTATACACCTATCCATTAATCACCCATTCATTCCACACATTCCAGTGCATTTCCTCATCACTTTCCTAACCACAAAAAGTAAGATTCTTTTTTTACAGCGGGTGTGTTGTACTACTGCGACAGAGCACTTTAATCCACGGTAGTTGTGCAAACCTAAATTTCCCAGTATCCATTTGAATCCCTCCAACATCTGGAGGCACCCACAGAGAAGTTTAGACACAGGACTAGTCAGGAAGGGCTGCCTGCTGACCAAGGTGGGATAGGGCACCTCCTAGGGGCGTGGCATGCCCAGACTTGCTGGTGAGCCTTCTGAAGCCTGGATGCTGGCCAACAAACAGCAATGCAGCCTTGTAATGCTGGACTAAGAAGCCTAACCAGGTTTTATAGCCTTGCTTTCTATCACGCTCCTAATACATGGCCTGTCTTGAGCAGGAACTTTGCTTGCTTTGAATTGAAAGTGCAAGCCACGCATGCTTCAGTTACCTTAAAAACTGATCCCCCTCTCTCTTTTAAACATTATGTATATGATCCCTAGCAGAGACTGCCTTATAACCACCATATAGTCCACTATTTGGACTATTGGGTCATTTAAAGTCCTCACCCAGCTCCTCCTTAGCTATTTGGCAAACAGATGAGCATACTGCCACTTATGTCAGGAGACAGGTATTTTTTGCAAGAGATAGTATACATCTGTTTGCTCATCTTTCTTTATTTTGCTTGACCAAAGGAAGTAGACCTACCTGTCGCTTACTAAACCTGGGGTTTGCCTGTAATACTAATAACTGTCTGTGGGTGGCAGCAGCTCTCTAACGCTGCTAGGATTTCAGGGATCGTCAAAAGCTCCAAAGAGTCTCCTTCACATCAAACCCCACTCTTCCGCAATAATTTGTTGAAAGAGGCCACCCGAGCTCATTAAATATAGCCCATTGTTGCCACGTTATGGCCCATGGAATAAGAAATAGAACAAAAGTTGTTGCTTGTATAGGAATATTCAAACTTCGGAGTTAAGCAGAACTTTTAATAAGGCAAAATGTTGGAAAGTAGTTAATTCTCAGTTCCAGAGAGAACATATGTAGTTACAGATGTGGATATTTTTAGTCGCTGGAGATAAACTGGCCTAATCGCAGCACATTTTTCACTTCAGAGATATAATGCACTGACTATCGGGGAGTCTGCAGACTGTGGTAATGACACCAGTTTCATCTCATTGCCTTTTGTATTCATAGGATTATAAAGTATTATTTCCAAGCATGCCTTTAAAAGCCATTCTCTTTCCCTACCCCTGTTCAGATAGCAAGAAAACAAAGAGAGGAATATAACTATCATGACATCTTACTTTATGCTGTCTGGGACAAATTTAGCAATAACCAGCTCTACCAGCTAACTAATCACTGATTCTGTCTAATATTTGGGCATAAATAGTGTTTTTTAGGGGGCTGTGCCAGCCAGGACACCCTAAGAGGGAGCCCCCCCCCCAAGCTTCTTCTCTTTTCTCTAAGCCACCATAAATGATTCCTGATTTCCACCAGTTTTTCTTATCATGAATAGGACCCATGTGGAAATGTTATTTAACTGATACACGTTTGTGGCCATTGTTCCTCAGAGAACTCGTGCTTGTATCATAATTGCCTTGAGACCAGTTATAGACTGCTTAGATCATTGTGAGAAGAAACTGGGAGAGAACACAAGCCATTTGAATTAAGAATGTGCAAAGAGGGTAGTAAAATCTGCTGCAGAAGGAGATTTCAGGACAAGGTGCTGGCTGTGAGCTATAAAGCCTCAAATGGCTTAGACCCAGCATACCCCACACCGCAGAGTTCAATTTTCCCACTTGAAGCCTCTGAGATAAACAGAGGGCACCTCTTTTTAATTTTTTTTGGAACAGACTGACAGAGTACAGAGAAATTAAGATAACAAAAACATGAAAACATCCATCATCCATAAGAATATCACAGTCATTTCATTATTGCTCACAGCTTATTTTATATACAGTAGGTGTTAAAAGCATTATTAACTCACATTTCAGCCAAAAAGGCTCCCAGAGCAGCTTACAGATCAATAAAAAAATGGACACTCTTAGGTTATGGTGAAAAACAAGTTGTAGCTAGTGTCTCAACAGAGGCAATGGAATTGCCCTGCTTCCCTTCTCTCCCTCTGCTCTGCAGATTGATGGAATGGTTGGCATGAATTCCTTGTTTAAATTAACTCTCTAATACTTCCTTACCAACATTCTGATAATTAATTCTCTCAAGTAACTTTGAATAACATGTCCATCCCAACATTCTAAAGCCAGCTATTGGGGGGGGGTAGTTACCTTTCCCAAACCATCTCATATTGAGACGGTTATTAAAATCTATACCAAATACTTTCCTTCCTGTCTTCTAGGGTTGTCTGTTGGGAATCTCCCCATTATCTACCATTTTATTAAATTTATTTGGTAGTAACTTCCCAAGACACACACCACCACTCCAAAAACTCCCACAAATCTAAGAAAACTTCTTAATGCATGAATGTGGAATACCCTTCCTGGGTGATTTGCACAGGCCAAACCTAAGCAATTTCTGGAAGCAACATAAGTATTTTATTTCACTGGTCTCTGATGGTTTGATAAGCTTTGACATTTGCAAGTTACCTGTTTTAACTAGTTGTTTTTATTTATTTTTAGTGTTATCCATCCTGAAGGCTACAGGTTGTGTTGGGCAACAAATCAAATACACAAAGAAGACTGGAAAGCCATGAGTAGCTTTCATCAGTGTTTGCAATACCTAATAGGCCCTTAAGATTTCTCTCTGCACCCAGTCACCTACAAACTACCTTTCCCTTGTATTTGCTCCATCTTTTCCTTGATGCATCAACCTAATACAGAAGCCAGCCACTTCCCTTTCCAGTCAGTGGATTTGCCAGTGTGGTGTAGTAGTTAAGAGCGGTAGTCTCATAATCTGGTGAACCAGGTTTGCATCTCCGCTCCTCCACATGCAGCTGCTGGGTGACCTTGGGCTACTCACACTTCTCTGAAGTCTCTCAGCCCCACTCACCTCACAGAGTGTTTGTTGTGGGGGAGGAAGGGAAAGGAGAATGTTAGTCGCTTTGAGACTCCTTTGGGTAGTGATAAAGCGGGATATCAAATCCAAACTCTTCTTCTTCTGCATTATGAATTAAACCATAGGTTAACAGGGAAGATGAGAGAGCAGAAAAAAATATATATAAAAAGGGCAGGGGGAAGCTGAGGGGAAAATTATGGGCTCCATATCTTTCGTTCTCCAAACCTTTCTTAGGCATTACAGATCTAGACCATCTTAAAACAACCTCGGTTTTCGAACGTAATACATTCTGGAAGTCCATTCGACTTCCAAAACATATATACAAAGAAACAGCCATATAAGATATATAGTAACAGAAATTTTCATTGGAGTGTGTTCTCGCTAAACCGTGCCTTTCTAAGAGATACTATTGACAGAAACTCAGCCATGCCTGCAGTTACCTTCGGGTTAATATCAGACAGGTTTCTGATATTTTCATTGTACCATGATGTTAAACTACCCTAAAAAGGGGATAACACGTGTTTATGTAGTTGATTGTACAGTGGACAGTAGAAAAGAATATGTTCTACAGTGTCCGGCACTGTTTGTTATCATTGGTCTCCTTTCCATTCAATTCACTCTGCAGGTCATTAAATATGGATATGAAATACTGGGTCCATTTGGATTCTGTAATTGGTGGAACAACTAAATGGTCACCAGCTTTCAGGCCTCCATACACTAACAACCCAAACGCTTTGTTGTTTTTGTTTTGGATGGAGTCAGGTAATTTGGACTATATTTGGGTAGCATATTTTTGTTTCTTTTCGGCCAAAATCCAACGATATTTTCTTTGTTCATCAAGGTAGACAGGTTCTAGTTTAGTACGGTTATCTCTGAAAATTTGGCACAGTTTTCTTTTTAAGTTGAAAACATTCATCGTCAAACCAGGGACTAGTTCTGTATTTAAGTGCCCTGACATTTTGTGGAGTGTTGAGCTCTTCAAATGTTTTGAAAATTTCACTATATGGTTTCAGAACGTCACTACAAGAATTGATATTCTTTAGGTTAGACAGCATCTGGTTTCTAAAATCAACTGTAAGTTTTTGCCCCACTACACTCATTTCCTGAGACCATTTTAGTTGGGTCATTTGCTCGTGTTGGCAAAATTTTGTGTTATTACAATTAGTTGTTTCTAAATCGAAGTTTAAATTTATGGACATCAACAGTGGTTGAAGTCCACTATCAGATTTGCAATATCGTAATGGACCAGCATGTAATCGATGACACTGCATCCTTGGGGGGGGGGGATAAGTAAATTCCTTTATCTAGCCCCATCTGTTGGGGCTCCATATCATGCTACACCTTTTCTGGCCTTGGCATAGTTTAAGGATGGACTTTTCTTTTTTCCCCTTGTTACTATGCGTGTCACTTGTGATGTGTAACTGTTGCTGGTTTTATCCAGTTTAGCAAGTCAGCTTTGCTTCAGAGGGGAGGGCCTGAGTGAGGCATAGTTCACAAACAAATAAGCTGTGAAGGTGAAAAGAGCAAACAAGGAGCCCCTAAGCTCATCAAGCAATCTGCAGCGATTCTCTTGCTCATTTGTCTTTCTCATTTGTTGTACATTCATGTGAACCATGGCAGGGCTTTAGAGGGAAGTGTTAAATTTCTCTCAGGCTGATAAAGGGAAAATGCATCTTATATTCATACCTGGCACATAATTCTCCTCCCTCTACCTTCCAGCCCATCACATCCCAGTCCATTTAAGAGATTTAGATGCATTTAAGGCCAATCTCCCCATTCTAGAGCACAATCTATGTTCAATTATCAACCCTTAGGGATGCATTAGACATAACTGTTATATCCCCATCTGTCAATAAAATTATAATCATGGAATGCACAATTGTCCTACTTACAATTGTAAATGCAGCATCAAAAGGCATGAATGATGGGACAAAAGGGCTATTGCACTGTGTCTCACATATGCTATCTGTAGTAGGTCTGTAAAGGCAGAACCTCATATTTAAGGCTGAGATATATACTTCCTTCTGAACAAAGTAGCTCAATTAAATTACAAGCCAGGAAAACAGAGGCATGTTTCAGATGTGGCTATTCCAAAAAAGAGGCTTATTCATAGGAATCTTCCTATGGATGCTTCATTCACAGGCTCCAAATAAGGGGGCCTCATTCAAATGCACCCTCCCTGGTTCCCATTCATTACTTTTGTAGTAAAATGCAACATATATGACAGTCAGCTGAACTAACAGGGTCAGCAGGCAATTTCTTTGCCCCGATCGTGCTACTTTCTCAAGCCCATGCTGACATTGAAGAGCACACTTCATCCTATCATTATGTGCCAAACATTCTCCAGTATTTGAATACCACCTCATCATCTGTACCTTGGGTGTCCTGCTCTACTTCTTGAAACATGTGGTCCAGTTTGGCTGACATTCTAACTTTCCATTTTAGAGCTGCTTCCACTTACATATGTTAGGCAAAATTGCATACAAAATATGTGCGTGTTAGGAGAAACTCATATTAAAATGATGGTGAATTATGATGAGGACTTATTTAAAAATAATAATAATAATAATAATTTGCAGGTTGATATGGAAATGTGGAGAGCTGAGCGCCCTTCTCTGCACAGGCATAGAGTGTGACATTCAGCCATTGTTGCCCCAAGCATTGAAGCAAGAGTGCAAGATAGGTTCCCCAAGTGGTTTATCAAGCAAGCCCTCTTTCCAGAGAACTCTGAGAATTGTAGTTCTGAGAGGGAAGCAGCAGTCTCCCAATAACCCTCAGAGGTCTTAAAAAATTACAGTTCCCCAGGTTCTTTGGGGGAAGCCATTACTATTTAAAATGGTGTGATACTGCTTTAAATGTATAGTGCAGATGGGTCCTGAGATTCTACTCAGACCCACAGTATGGTCATACATAGATGTGACTGAAGTTAAAGTTAGAGGGGCTTTTTATTATAAATTTTTATTATAAATAGATATAAATTGTTGAAAATTATAGATACAGCTGTGAGGTTACCCTAAGACTCCAAAGTTTGATTTATTTAGGGCAGTTAGTATAGTTTCACATTTCACATTCCAAATCATCAGTTTGTGCTTTTGGCCTATAAAGACTATTCAGGGAAATAATTAGTTTCTGAATCTGGCAGAAGCGACCACTCCAGAATAAAACCAAACTGCTCTAATTCTCTTAACGGTGAATAACTTTGGCCAGTTTCATGAGACATTTTGTTAAACTTTTAATTCAGTTAGAAAACTTTTTGCACTGTAACCTCTCTCTCTCTCTTTTAAATCTCTGCTGATTGCTAATGTGACACTGAGAGGAATATTTTAACCACACCATTATACATTTAAGACTAAAAGGTTAATACTTTTTAAGTGCTAAGTTTATTTTCTCATCCAGTCCTATTATGTTCTTTTTTTGGTGATTCACAGGAACTTTATTTTGTCATAACAATCAATTCCTTAAGTCTGGAACTATTGTTTGGGGTTTTTTTACAACCAATTATCTTGCATTAGTGATATGCTGATTTGTATTGTTTATACTTTTAAAAACTCAGTAAAGTAGTTAAATGATTAAATTGGTCTGTTTTGTGACTGAAAGTCTGTCAAGAGAGCTTAAATAAATACTGAGGAGTGGGCGTGTACTTTCAACTTAGAGCAAGAAGCTATTAGCAGATCACAGTGCCTATATAGTACTGAGATACCAAATAAGAACCTGAGCACTACAGGGACTAATTACCAAAACAAAGTCCCACGCATGTATGCAAAAGGACACTATTCTACCAAAAAAAAGGGCAACTTCATCTTTTAGTTTCAGAGAAAGCTTTACCCCACCACAACATGGGATAGGGGGTTTTTCGGAGCTGGGGTATAAATTTCTTTGAAATTTTCAGGAGCAGGCTGGGGGTTTGGGTTACCTTAGTGTAAGATGTGGTTGAGGATTCATTTCCATTTATCAATGGATTAATCAATCTGCCTGTTGCATATCTCTGCTAATAGTGGGCAATGAGGCATTTAACACAGACTGGCATCCATCCTTCACTGGGAGCTGGGCTACAAGAATGCTGTGGAATGCAAGGCCTCATTTTCAGGGACTGGGTACCCCCTCCCATCAATGGGATTGTGGCCTTCAGAAGCAGAGAGTGTTGGCGTTTGGAGTTAAACACGCTCAGAGAATTTGAACAGAGCACTGGATCCCTGTTAGACGAGCCCACTTCACTCTGGCTATAACCACACTGAAACTCTGAGTTTAGGAAAATAATAAAGCAGTCACAAAATTAAAAGACGCCTGCTTCTTGGGAGAAAAGCAATGACAAACCTAGACAGCATCTTAAAAAGCAGAGACATCACCTTGCCAACAAAGGTCCGTATAGTTAAAGCTATGGTTTTCCCAGTGGTGATGTATGGAAGTGAGAGCTGGACCATCAAGAAGGCTGATCGCCGAAGAATTGATGCTTTTGAATTATGGTGCTGGAGGAGACTCTTGAGAGTCCCATGGACTGCAAGAAGATCAAACCTATCCATTCTGAAGGAAATCAGCCCTGAGTGCTCACTGGAAGGACAGATCCTGAAGCTGAGGCTCCAATACTTTGGCCACCTCATGAGAAGAGAAGACTCCCTGGATAAGACCCTGATGTTGGGAAAGATTGAGGGCACAAGGAGAAGGGGACGACAGAGGATGAGATGGTTGGACAGTGTTCTCGAAGCTACTAACATGAGTTTGACCAAACTGCGGGAGGCAATGGAAGACAGGAGTGCCTGGCGTGCTCTGGTCCATGGGGTCACGAAGAGTCGGACACGACTAAACGACTAAACAACAACACATTTATTCAAGGAAGTACATACTTGCTAGGGAAGATCCCACTTCTAACTAATTAAAGTGCCAGTGCAAAGGGCCATGATTGCTCTTTCATCTCAGCAGGAGAGAGACACCAAGATGTTTCTTCTCCCAAAGTAAAGATGAAGATGGAACTAAGAAAGGAGACCAGTAACCCAGAGAGTATCAGTCTAATGCAGAAAGCAGAGTAGTAGGTCAGTACAAAAAAGTAAAGTCCAAGAAGATTGGAGGTTCCTCTCTTTCTACCCTTCCTACACAGGTATATCAGTCTACAAGCTGAGGTGCATCCCAGCCTTTCCAGTGGTATTCCCATTTTGCATATTGAAACTTGCAGCAGGAACTTGCTTCTCCCCCTCCCGCCACCAAGTTGTTTATGCCAGGTCAGAATGTTTGTTCCTCTAGTTCAGCAGTGTCTATTCTATGTGGGCAGAGCCTCGCCAGGGTCTCAGGCAAAAAAAGGTCTTTCACATCACCCGATACCCGATCCTTTTAACAGGAGATGCCAATGATTTATACTGGGGCTTCTGTTTTTAAAACTTGTACTCTGCCATTGAGGTATGGCCAGTGCAAAGTGGCTGAGTGTTCTGCATATAACAGAAGCTTCTTTTTCAGCTCTTCAACAAACACACATATTGATCTGTTTGTAAGAATGGCCTTTGGTAATTTTTGCACTATAATCTCCAGTTTTAAGTTTCAGACTTTAACTCTTGGCGGTATTGAGTAAATACCAAATAGAGATTCTCTTGAGCGCTGTAAGAATCTGAGGGAAATATTTATTTGACTGGGAAACAGAAAAGCTGAGATTGTATATGTCAGCATCGCCCTTGAGCCAGTGCCACCAACTGGACTCATCCACTTCAGCCCCGACTGGGCTAGGCGAGCTGGGTAGCACTTCCAGAGACCACCTTCTGCACAGGAACAGGTCAAAGTGCTGTGGACTCACAGCTTAGAGTTGTGAGCACCGGATTCACTCCCACAAGAAGACAGTCGTCACACAGCAGAGTACAGCAGACTCTAGCAGAGTATATAAACAACTCGGAACGCAGCTCTGTAGAATATCTTCTTTATTCTATCTACAACTATTATACAACTATATACAGAGCTAAATAGGTCTAAGCATAAATGAATGCTGCACTGCACTGAGTGTCTGCAGCTGCTCTTAGCAGCAACCTTATCTCTACACACGATCTCTAACACTCAGTCTCTCTCTCTCTCCCCCCCCCCCCCGCCCCCGACACTGACTGACTGACTGACTTGGTGCTGGAGCAGAATAAGTAGAGAGCAGAACACGCCTCCTCCTCTCTGGAGAATCAGCAGACTCCTCAGGAGATTCTTGGATATGGGAGGGGTGAAATCTCCTCAGTATACAAGGAGGTTGGTACTCTTTTTCTTGAAAGACAGACAAAAGATGGCTTGCCCCTAGACACCAACAGAAGAAGAGTTTTTGATAGACTCTAGTAGGTGATTGGATCGCTATAGGATTCTGCAAGATCTGATAGTATGCAGGATCATTACCTGAGTAATGTTTTCTTGCAATTAATGCAAAGTTAACAAAACAGATGTTTTGAAGACCACCTAGCTAATGCAAATGCTTGATAGGGGAATTACATATGAAAGACAGTGCAGACAAAGTTTCTGATGATCAAATACATAAATGCAGTGTTTTGGAACCTAGGCTGCCAGTTAATATAGTTTAAAGAGAAATTTCAGAAGTATGTATAAAACTCACATGTATATGTTGCATATTTAAAAAGCCCTGAAAGGGTAGGCGTTGTCTCCTAGTTTGCCATGGCTTTGAAAATATCGTTGGATAGATTCTGATGGCTAAGACCCAACAGTAATACAGTGGTACCTCAGGTTAAGTACTTAATTCATTCCGGAGGTCCGTACTTAACCTGAAACTGTTCTTAACCTGAAGCACCACTTTAGCTAATGGGGCCTCCTGCTGCTGACGTGCCGCTGCCATGCGATTTCTGTTCTCATCCTGAAGCAAAGTTCTTAAACCGAGGTACTATTTCTGGGTTAGTTGAGTCTGTAACCTGAAGCGTATGTAACCCGAGGTACCACTGTAATATAAATGTTACATCACTTGGTGGTACCTACAACAGTGTGCAGCCTCTAACCGCACTGTTAAACCCAGTATTGCTACCCTCTTTAGTCACTTGAAAATACAGGGACGTCTAAGATTAACAACAGTCAATGGATTTAACCCCATGGTCAGAGGCTACAACAGTCTCCTCACATGGATGTCCTGTCACAAAATTTTAAACAGCTACAATTTGGCTTCCCACTGTTGAATCACTCATAGTTTGTCAGAAGCACAAAGCTTTACAAATTGTTGTTTGTAAACTGTAGCCATTTTGTTTTCACATATAGCAATTACCACACTTATTATTCCAAGTGCACTTGCTGTCTGTTCTTAGAATTTGAATGGTTCTTGAGATCAACAGGACCAGTTTCCTGAATTATGGAAATTATGGCATACCGAATGATGTACATTACCTATGCAGTAATATATATACATCACTATATAATATATATAGTGAGCATTCCATAACCAGTAGGGTATCCCCAAAGAGCTTCCGTACCCCTATGGGATTGTGATGCCCAAGCGTTGCTATCATGACTGTATCTCCTGGACTATTTTTGTCCAATACTGGTACTACTGAATTATCTTTCATAGTACAGTAGTGCTCTTGGGTATTTTCTGGACTTAATGGTCTTACTCTCATACTCTTTAGATGGCAATGTGCATTGTTTCACTCACTTCAAAATGCAGTGAGCCAGCCCTGCTTCATATGAGAGGCCTCCTTTGTTTTCTGCAAAATGGGGCCCTGGGTGTCTGCCTCAAAGGCCTGCCCTGATGGTACCACTGTTTCTTGGAGAATGTCAAGTTATGCCCTTTTCCCCTCTCCTGGCCAGCCAAAAAACAGTGAAGCAGCAGTAAAATACTCTTCGCTGTGGGAAAAGCAGCTCTAGGGTAATTGAAAGTCTATCTGAAAGCCACTCCTTTCAAGGCCAGTGCCTGGGACAGTGTCCCATCTGTCTGATGACCAGGCAATCCCTCATTGCCTCGGGCTTCTCTGTGTCAAGTGCACAGTCTTAACGGCAATGTCCCTTAATTCTTGCGCACACTTTGTGTGTATGGGCTTATAATAAAATAACTGGCCATCTTGTAGAGATTCTTTAAATAAAAAAGAAAGAAACAAAAATGCTGTTTTCCTGTCGCTGACTGTAATTCCCAGTGCCCTAAGGGCTGTTTGTACTTGAGTGGACAGCTCTAATATAATTTCAGGAAGAAAACAAATGAGGCTTATAAACAGCCAAACAAGTCCACTTGCAAGGAGACGGGGAGACAAAAGGCAAAGGAAACGTGCTGCTTTCTGTCTTTGGAGGTCTGGATAAATTATAGCTGTTCTCTGCCAAGCATCAGAGGTAGTGCCAAGTGGAGGGGGGGAGTAGAATTAAGCCCCGTGGCGTGTAGTTATCGGCAGAGGCCAGACCTGTGGATCGATACCACAGTGCAGCAAGTCCTGGCGTCAGCTGGGGAAAGTGAATCTGTAAGCTCCTTATTTTTCCATTCTTTTAATCGCGGGGCTGTGTCTGGCAGTGATGAAGATGAAGCAGACGCAAACGTCTGATGCTCAAAGCTCTTTGATTTCTGAGTTGATGGGGTGAAGCCAAGGAAAAGCTATAAGAAAGACTCAGAGAGCTGATAGACTGTGTTCCCTTCTCCCCCCCCCCGCCCTCCCCTTTTCTTCTGCTCTCCCCACTGACTTCTGGTTGTCGGGCAGTTGTCTTATGGCCTTTGCTTTGCTGGGCCAGCGCAGATCATTTCTAGGCTCGCTAGTCTAGAACCCTTTCCTTCTTTGTTGGTTTATTCAAATCTCACCTAAGTGGATTAGCTGTGCTCCTGCCTGCCTCCTGATGGTTTTGTTCTTCTGCTGGAGGTTTGTCTTCGGATGAGAATTCTCACAGATGGAATTACAGCAGAGCAGGTCCCTCACTGAGGCATGCCTAATGCGGATCAGAACAGGGAATGGTGTAATTGGGTTTGCAGAGGACTGCAGCACCAGAAGAACATGGCTTTTCCCAATAACGATCTCTCCCCCCCCCCCCTTTCCAGCTGCAAATGAGAAAGGATGCTGGGGCACACTTTCCACTACTCTTTGCTAAAGCAACAACAGAAGTTTTTAGGCACCTCAGTTTTAGTACTTGCCAAATACTTGGTTAGTGTAAATCTGCCAGCTAGGCCTGCACATTTCTCATGATGATATCATAAGCTGTATCAGGAATCTCTGTTTGTTGCTGTTCATCTTGTTGCTTCTTCCACCTTTTCAGTTCATGGAGGTCTCAGGATGCTGTGATATCTGTTGAACTGAGCACATTTCTTCCCTTTTGTACCAGAGTAGACTGAGGAACACTCCTGTGCACATGCATTAGAAAGGAACACTCCTGTGCACATGCTCATGTCAGCAATTGTTCAAAACATGAAAAAACAATAGATGCATCTTAATTCGCATGGTTTTCCTGATGTAGCTGTTTGCTATTAGGCTCTCTAATGCAGGGGTCAGCAACCTGCAGCCCATGAGCTGCCCCCGAACTGAGCTGCCAGCTAGGTGAGTCCCCGCACGCTGCACTAAACTAGCGCAGCACGGAGCGGGACTCGCTTCCGCGGCTCCGGAAATCACGTCTGCACAGACGCTATCCGGCCCACAGAGCGATCTCTGTGGGAGTGAACCGGCCCAGGCAAGGTAAACCTTGCCGCCCCCTGCTCTAATGCTTTGTAACCTACCTTGTCTGTACTTCTGGCCTCATCTGGGAAACAGTAAAAGGTTTATATGCATTATAGGGTAGTGCTTCCATACTGATTAATGCTAGCAGTTTGAATAGGACTTCAGCTTACTAAATTGTGGGTAGCGATTGCCATGTCTTCCTCCTTGTTTCAAAACAGGACTTTTGAGGTGGAGATTTTCCTTAACGTTTCCCACAATTATGCAAACTTGCCAGATGACGCACTATAACCCACGCTGAATATGCGACTCAGTACCAGTTGCAAGGGAGACTGTTGCCCTCGTTTCCTGTTTCTGGGCTGCCCATAGGAATCTAATTGGCCACTGCGGGAAAACAGAATGCTGAACTGAAGCAACCTTTGGTCTGACCCAGAAGGGCTTGTTCTTAATCTCTTTCTTGATAAATAACGTAGAAAAGACAACAGATGTGTAGCTGCAAGCAGGTGCAATCTGGGAATATCCGAGAGCCAAAATCCCACCAGAGGCATCTTTAAAGACAATAATGGAGAAGAAAGCATGAGAACCGCAGACATAAATCATACTCATGCATCTATTAAAGATCATTTGACAGGTGTGGGCAAAGGATCAGCATCTCAGGAGCCCTGGAAGGAATGGGGAGGGCCAGATTAAAAGACACTACGAGAAGTATAAATGAAAACTGTGCCTAATTATTATGCTTAAGGTGCTTTGCAGTAGAAGCTTTTGCAAGGGGTGGTTGCATTGAGTGAGGGCGGGGAAACTTCTGCATCCTGAGGGATACGTTCTGGTGGGAAGCCTTCTGGGGCAACATGCCAATAGTGGGTGGGGCAAGAGATGCAACTCATAACTTCGTATTGTAGGCTACAGCCCAGCTGCACAATGTTCAGAGGCTTCTACATGAACATCTTTCCACCCAAACAAGCAAGAGGCATTATTATCAAGAACACATACCAGGCAGGCAAAAAAACGGAGGAAGATGTGGAGCAGCACCAGCAAAGAGTGGAGGCATGGCCCGTGGGGAGCCTCAGAAGCCAAACGTCGTGGCCTGGACAGCTGTATTTGGTCCCTAGGCCCGAGACTGCATTAAATCAACTCATGAAGCCATCTTGACTTGAGCAAGTGGCTGGTCATTCTAGCTCAGTGCTGCCCACTCTGGCTGGCAGACTACCTGCATGTAAAACGTGTGTCATAGTCCTTCCCTTAAATCAGGGCAGCATCAAACCTATGTGCAGATTGGCAGATGTCCAAATGGACTAGCAGGGTGAATACAGCTGGTGCAGCAATGACAACATGGATAGATAATGGCAGTTGTGCCAAACTCCCAAACTGTGATATCTCTGCCACAAGGCACTTCATCCCCACCTCCCTTTCCTATTTAGCCCTGTCAGAATTGGAGAAGCAAGTGTTCCCTTGAGTGCCTGTTAGAACTCTGAAATTTCTGGAAATATGGTATTTATCCTCATTGGCTGATGTTTAGGAATGAATAGATCAGCCTGTTTCCGGTCCCTGTCAATTTTACACGTGCTCTCCTGTTTCCATTCTAATCTTTGATAAATAAAAAATAAAAATGATGTTGTTTAGTCGTGTCTGACTCTTCGTGACCCCATGGACCAGAGCACGCCAGGCACTCCTGTCTTCCACGGCCTCCTGCAGTTTGGTCAGACTCATGTTGGTAGCTTAAAGAACACTGTCCAACCATCTTGTCCTCTGTCGAAAAATAAAAATAAATCCACACAAAAATTCATACTACTATATTACATATTTTATCCCAAGATACATATTTTATCTTAATGTACACATTTCTAAACATATTATTACCCTGAAATTCACTTTTGGAATACATTTTGCTACTTATTGAGCTGTACTGCAAAGTTTGGAGATAAGTATGTCTGAATTCACACATTAATGCAGGACTTGTGGATTGGATCAGATTCCATGTAAATCACAGAAATTGAATTCCTAATGGTCTGCAGAGCCCATCATTCTTTAGAAGAAGAAGAAGAAGAGTTTGGATTTGATATCCCGCTTTTCACTCCCCTTCAGGAGTCTCAAAGCGGCTAACATTCTCCTTTCCCTTCCTCCCCCACAACAAACACTCTGTGAGGTGAGTGGGGCTGAGAGACTTCAAAGAAGCGTGACTGGCCCAAGATCACCCAGCAGCTGCATGTGGAGGAGCGGAGACGCGAACCCGGTTCACCAGATTACAAGACTACCGCTCTTAACCACTACACCACACTGGCTCTCATTTTCTCACCAAAGAGTCACTGTGGTTGTAGTAGTTAGCCTTGGTCTGGGACTAGGGAGACCCTGGTTCAGTACCCAAGCTAGGCATGATCTTGAGCTAGCCATTATCTCTCAGCCTAGCCTACCTCACAGCTTTGTTGTGATAAAATGGATGTGGAGGAGAAATCATGTATGCTGTCTTGAGCTTCTTGGATAAAAAGTGGCATACAAGTGTACTAAATGAAGGCTGCATCAGTGTATTTCTACATTGCCAAATGAGCTCTCAATTCCACCCTGAAGATATGATCAAGTTCCAGCCCCCTACCCTCAGAGGCAGAGCTGCTCTACCTTTGACAATCAAGGCAGCTTCTCTCATTTCTCCATCTGTAACAAGTACATATTTTGTATGAGTGTGTTTTTCTCACTACGGGGTTTTGTTTCTTAAAATACTCTTCTGTTTTCATAAGGTGCCACATTTGGGCTGCGTGGCCTGCGGCCGTTGTGGGAGCAGATAAAAAGATTTTGATTAAAGGGCTTTCAGTTCTTGCATACACACCCACAGGCTTGCCTGGGGGGACTCCTGTCAAAATATGTCTCTTACATAATATTAATATTTGAGACATCTCAAACTCTGAAAAGTGCTTTGAGAGAGGCTTGGCTCAAAATATTGCTGTGTGTTTCATTCCAATGGATCCTCCAGTTATACGTTAGTAGAGGAGGATGTTTTCCATAGCAGGCACTCATTTAGAGTATCAAATCCAACATGTCCAACACAGTTAGAAGAAATTGAAGTCCTCTGAATCTAGCAAAGCTTCTAGTTGTAGCATAGATGAGGTGGCACTGGATTCCTCACAGGACTCCATATCTGTATTGAAGTATATTCCCAGTAACTAATGGTGCCTAGTACTGGCTGTAAGCCTGTCACGTGTCCAATGGAGGGTGGTGTTTTGTCCTGGATCAATTGAAAAATCATGGGGGGGGGGGTTTGGCATTTTTGCAAATTTCGGTGGTTCCCTTTAAAAAAGCTCAACATTTTCATTGTTTTCCTCGGGGTGTCCTGGTTTTTACTTTTTGAAATATGGCAATGCTATGTAAGCCATGTTCACAACTGCAGCTCTTTTAGAGCCAAAATAAACAACGTGGCCTTCATGTGGAACCTGCCAAAAGGCAATTATCCAAGTTGGCCTTTCCTGTGTGCCAGTCTATGCTTATGCACTATTTGGTGTTTACAGTGCTGATGCCCAAGCAAAGGATAAGATTCCTTTAAACAGTTTGCCGAGTGACAGCACTGGTAAACATTTTCAGTGGCTTCCTTGTGGAGACAGTCCTATTTAAATTCGCTTTTATGATTTTACTGCCACAGAAATGCTGAAGACCAGGGTGCAGGAAGCTTCAAAGGAGTGAGTGAGAGGACTGTTGGTTTCTATTTCCCTCACTGAGCAGCAACCGCAGTCACAAGAAATTGTTTTGCATTCTACAGTCCAAGTTACTGTAGGATTCCCACAGGAAATGGGAGACTGGATGTGACGTACACTGGTTTCCTGTTTTTCACTGTTCTCTCAGTGTTCTTTGTTTCCAAGAGGAGTTGCTTCTCTGCTCTCACAGAGGCAAGATGCATGTTTGTATTCTCTCAGCATAGAGTGGAAATAAAGTTAAGAATGTGGCACATACTGCTTATCCTTCTGCTGTGTGGACTACTCTGCTTGGGCTCAAGATGAGACGAGCCTGTATCAGCTTCAGATGGGCCGAAGCTGGTCAAATTCTCACAAGGACTGCTAGGCTTGGGCTGCAATTATATACAGACTTACCTCAGAGAAAGTCCCACTGAACTCAATGGAACTTACGTATATGGGACTGTACCATTGGGGAGGGTCATCTTTAGCTGGAAAATGGCAGGAGAGAAAAGAATTAAGCAGTTTCTCTCTGTCTCTTCCACTCAAGAGCAGCCAGGTTTGGGCTTGCTTTGGGTTTAACATTGACAGCAGCCAGGTGTGGCTTTACAAGCAAAACAGCTGCCTCAGGGCAACAGCAAAAAAGAGTTGAGAGAGGCTTGGCTCAAAATATTGCTGTGTGTTTCATTCCAATGGATCCTCCAGTTATACGTTAGTAGAGGAGGATGTTTTCCATTGCAGGCACTCGTTTAGAGTATCAAATCCAGCATGTCCAACACAGTTAGAAGAAATTGAAGTCCTCTGAATCTAGCAAAGCTATGTGCGCCACTTTCTACCTCCTCTGTGAACCTGTTGCCCTCAGGTGTGCTGCCCTAGTGCTGGCGTTGAAGTAAAATTCAGCTGCCGGTCCAGTTAGCGTCTGAATATGAAACAGAAAGGTGAAGTCTTGTCCTTTGGTGGCAACATGCCTTGGGCCACCAGGGAGGGATCGTGGAACTGTGGGTAATGTGAAGTTTGAGCCTCAGTGTCTGGGAAGGTCTGAGTAAGCTTTTCCTCAACCTGATGTCAATGGCCTGACTGAAGCTATGGTGCTTTTGTGGGGTAAATCTGAGGTGTAACCATTTTAAACAAGTGACTGCATCAGCTCAAACAGGAAGAAAGCAATCCTGTCTATCCTTGTTCACACAGTGACCCTTCTGTTCTGCCTTCACTTTCCCTGCCTGGTGACTTAGTGACTGGACTGCTGACTCTGAGGTTTACATTCCTCTATGGTGATTGCCTGGCCTCTCTCAAGTGGGCTGCAGATACCAGGTGCTTGGCTGGCTCTGAGCTGCCTGTGTACTCCTCCTCCAATACTGTGTTGTGATTGTGGTTTTGTGCTCTAGCGGGAAGCAAAAACACTCCGGAGTGAAAAAGATCTTTGCTTGACAAACTTTGATGTGTGTCTGCTTTTTTTTGTTTTGTTTTTAATAACTTCAAGCAAATGACTGGCATCACCTCTTTCCCCCTGAGTTAAAAGCTCTGGAAATAAGGAAGAAACTCCCCTGAACTGAAGCATGACCCTCATTAAAGATCCACCTGCTATCAACAAGTCGTATTTATTGGGAATCCATTTATTTCTCTCTCTCTCTCTCTCAGAAGTAAATGGACCATCATCCTGAACATCACACAGTGCTTGTGTGTTTGTGGGTTTCCCCCTTCATTTGATGATGCCCTTTGAATTTCCTGTGCCATCCTTGTTTGTTTCTGTCTTCATACATTTTTAATAGAAACTCTTTGAAACCGGAGTCTGGTTGTGGTTTTTTGTGTGAGCGGTTGTTTGTTTTTTGGCAGTTCTGCTTTGCAGTGTTGCCCAGGATGGCTTAAATGTCTGTGGTTAACAAGTGAAGGCCTTAAATTAGGTCTGGGAGCAACAGATAGGTTTATAGTGGCAGATGGCATTTCCAAACATCATATATTGGATTGGTTTTAGCAGTTATTCCTGTTCCACCAATAAAATAAAATAAAAACCCTATACCGGCTGATGAGATCCAACGTCATGTATGCTTCATTCGTGGTAACTGGCATGTATAAAAAGTCTTCTTCCAAGATTGCACTTTCTGTCACATTTCATCTTGAAATAGAGGGTGATGATTTTATATTGTGTGTGATCCTCTTAAGATAAAATAGCAAAGATTCCACATTTTTACATACTCCCCACCCCCGGCCACATACACCTATGGTTACATCCAGCAAGCCAATTCAAAATAACAAACCACAGTGTCCTTCAATTCAAGCTGAAATCTGATTGGGTAAATCAGGGTCAGGGTGTGGGTGGCTGGGTATTTGTTTGTGTGGGTGTGTGTGAGGAAGACTTATCTCAAAGGGACTTCACCATTTCTTTTTCTTTTTTTTCCTTTTTCCTTTTTTTAAAAATTAACGTTCTTATGTCACATATGTATACATTATCATATTACATTACAGGGCATATTATAATATAATTTTCAACACGTATACAAAGTTTATATATCAAATTTATGTACCTAAAGAAAGAAAAGGGACGCGGGTGGCGCTGTGGGTAAAACCTCAGTGCCTAGGACTTGCTGATCGTATGGTCGGCGGTTCGAATCCCTGCGGCGGGGTGAGCTCCTGTCATTCGGTCCCAGCTCCTGCCAACCTAGCAGTTCGAAAGCACTCTTAAGTGCAAGTAGATAAATAGGTACCGCTTTATAGCGGGAAGGTAACAGCGTTTCCGTGTGCTGCGCTGCTGCTCGCTCGCCAGCTGCAGCTTCGTCACGCTGGCCACGTGACCCGGAAGTGTCTTCGGACGGCGTCAGCTCATGGCCTCTAGAGCGAGATGAGCACGCAACCCCAGAGTCGGGAAGTCCGGTTGGTTATGAAAAAATGTTCTGGAAAGATGATTTTTTTTTTAATTTTCTTTTTCCTTTTTTTGTTCTGTTGCTTCTGTGATTTATCTGACTATATATTTGTACCTGGAAAAAAGCAATAAAAAATATTATTAAAAAAAAAAAAAACAGAGTCGGTCACGACTGGCCCGTTCGGGCAGAGGTACCTTTACATTTACTAAAGAAAGAAAAAAGAAAAAGAAAAAACAAAGCCATAAAGCCATTTCGCCATTTCACTGCTACAAAACCCATGTACATTGTGTCATCCAGATGTAGACAGCACCCTCCATTGTTGCTGACCATTGGCCATGTTTTGTTTTGTTGTGGGAGTTTTACTTCAGAACATCTGGAATGCCACACACAGGCTCCCCAGGCAGGCACGCAATCCTGGAGGCACATTAGGGAGTATTAAAAATATGAACATCCCTTAGTAACTTGGAGTGGAATCCTTCCAGCTCCTCAATTAGTCAGTAATTAAGTAGCATAGTAGTACAAGTGAGTAGGCAAAATTTCAGCAGACTCTGGTGAGAACCACCTAGAATTTGCAAGAAAAATAATAGAAATAACTATTGAGTTATTTATTAAGAAAGAAAGCAGAACTAGCAGGTATACACATTAGCAGGTCTTGTGACTACAAATAATCCAAGATAAATTCATTTAAAATTGCAAGAGTCCAGAATTTCCTGAGCAAAGTTGCAATCAAAGTCACCAGATGAGGACACAGCAGTTTCTTTAGTTTCTGACTGACAAGCCAAACTGGTCATGACCTAGAGTAGCACAGCTGGGGATGAGTTGTCATCTCAGCCCAAAGACAAAGGGATGGCCTTAACATTCCTTGAAAGAAGAAAACAGCAAAAGGGCAAGGGATTGACATCTCTCAAAGCCAAATCCCAGCCATGGATTGTGTGCGCGATCAGACTTAATTTTCCACAGAAGCAGAACTTAATTAAGCAGGTAGATACAGTATTATCCACACAAGATGTGCAAACTTTCCTTCTTACTTAAAATGCATTTAAGGAAACAAATGAAGCCACACATTATGCACCTCTTCTGTTAGGGATTGTCTCCATTGATTTACCAATGAAGGGGGTGGTGTCTTTTGAGCATTAAGTGGCCATTTAATGGATAGCAGCACAAAGAAAGGAGCAGAAATGCTTTATCGCCAAACTCTTTGATTTAAGGGAGAACCGTACCAGAAAAAACAGCTTTAAGAGTGCAAAAATGTTTGTTTCCAGAGCACGATTCATGTTCCTAAAACACCTTCCCTTACACAAAAATGCAGAGCATACTGTGTTTGGAGTGTGGCATTTCCTTTGTGGATTTGTGTTAAATGTGCTCTCTGTGTTGTGTGGCAATCCCACCTTATATAAACCAACAAACTTTACTACTTTCCTGTGACTATAATGTGTTTCTCCATCCCCCATAATTCCCACAGACCTTAGGAGAATATATTTTCACTCTAGCTGCCAGAAAATTACACAGGGATGGAAGAAACTCTCCCAGCTCAGAATGTTTCAGTCCTGGATTTTGGGTTAAGATATATGTGTGTGTGTGTGTGTGTGTGTGTGTGTGTTTGCATTTGCATTTCTGGCCCCAAAGACCTTTTCTGTTTAGGTTTAAATGAAACGTTACACAGAACACCGCAGGTATTAGCAACTGTACCCTCAGAAAAGTGGAACGGAAGCCTCGTGTGGGTAAATATTGAATGTTCTGGGATTGAGGATAGTATATGTGAGCTAACCATCTGCATCTAAAAATGCTTCCCTGACATTAAGGTAAGCTTGTTGTGCACATAGGTTGAAGTAATAGATTCCATGTTGAGGCAAACAGCAGCTGTGGGATCACATCAGTATTGCATGCTGGGAGCAGCCGTCTTGGAATTAAGGATACTGCCAACTCTGGGCCACATTGTGTAGCATGTGCTTATCCGCCTCCAACATACAATATGGGAAAGTTTTGAGCAGCTGGTGCTCTTGTAGCGTGGCGAGAGAAGAGCTTAACTTTCTACTTAATCCACAGCTGCACGCTATGGGGGCAATCCAGCCAAAGTTTAGCACCTTTAAAACCCTGTTGATGTCAGTGGGAGAGACTGAAGCATGTGCTTAACTGTCACATTGAAATAAATGATATTTCCCTTCCTTGGCTGAATAGTACCCTCTGGATGCATTTGCTTGTGACTTTTGAAACTATAACAAATGGATTTGAGAACCACACAATACCTATGCAGTGTCTGGTGCCTGCAAACAGGCAGCACGAGCCCACCTACCTCGAAGTAGCTGTTCCACCCATTCTCCTTTTTCTTTTCTTGCAATATCACAGAGTTCAGCCGACTAGCTGTGCAATCATCGCAGAGGACAGACCCAGATTTCATTGGCCCTCTTTTGTAAATGCCGTAGATTCAGCAGATAGCCGGGGAGCCCATCTGCAAGGGAGAAGGCAGATGGGAAGGAGGTTGTCAAATCATCTACAGCAGACTCCATATCTTTTATTGTTCTGTAGGTTTCAGTTTTCTTTGTTTCAGTGGCTTATCATTTTTCATGTGGAATTAAAAGGTTCAGATGATCCAGGAGCTTTGAAGATGGTTGTTTGTTGCTCTTTTAATTTATTCTGGATGCTCAAAGTCCTAGATCAGCATGTGTGCTGCAGAGTTTCAGGTGCTCTTCCAGAGTTTGCTAAAAATGGGGTGATGCTGTACTGCCATCTTCCAAGAGGAAAACTCTGCAGAATAATTACTATTTCAATTTTGGGACACTTTCTTTCTCTCAAAAGGCTCCACTTAGGTATAAGTGGAATTTCCATTTAAAGATCACCAAAACTGAAATTTGTAGCAAGTCTTGGGGTCCTCCCTCCTCAAGCAAAACATGTGAAGAAGGAAGCCAAAAATCTTCCCATAGGGGTGTAAGAAGCTGCCTATCTAACCCAGTATTGCTTTGCACTGACTGGCAGCATCTCTCCAGGGTTCCTGGGAGGAGCCTTTCTTTCCTGGTGACACCAGGGATGAAATCTTAGACTTTTTGCATGCAAAGCATCTACTCTACCACTGATCTGTGGTGATAAGACTTACAAGATTTCTCAAGGGGATTTTGCCTAAAGAAGCTTAATTTCAAGAAGCCACAAGTTTTATTATGTAGAGCAAAATTTCTTAGAGTAGTTTTGCCCATCCCTGGCACATAAATATTTCTAAGATTTTCTCCCCTTCTTGTACACTTTGCATTATTATTGCCACAGCATTTGAGAGTCAATGTGACATTTGGCAATGGAGTAATTATTTCATGTCTGTTGCTCAGTTCATATTTGCAGTGTGGTGGCATGTATCCATGCCTGCATGCACCATTGGGAATATGAAGCCCGTTCTGTTTTTTCAAGGATTTGTGGTCATTTTACCTGCTTGTTTTGCTGTTGTAATGGGTTGTGATTTTATTTGCTTTAATTGTAATATTTGATGGCATCGTATGCTGCTCTGAGATCAGGAACGGTGATGGGTGAGTTAAAAAAATATTTTAAATACTGGGGGCTGAGCCCCTGCTTGCTCTTCCCAACAACTCCATGATGCTTCTTCTATGTTAACCCCCTAGGGCAGCTTTCTCCAACTTGTGGTCTAAATTGTCAAAAAGGCAACAACTTAAATCCCTGGGCATATAGAAAGATATTCACCTGACACCAAAAGGTTAACATAGGTGTGACTCCCTGATAAAGGCATTTTAAAGACAGGGCCTCTTTGGTGGTGGTACCCCACCTTGGCTCACCATCCAACTCACCTCCAAAGGGACACAGAACGGACACTAATGAAAATCTCAATGTCTGGGCAGGTCCATGTGGAAGCAAGCAGTCATTGAGCAGCACAAGTCCTAAGCACCCTGGTGGTAGGCACTTATCAGCACTTATCAGGAATGTGGGTAGCGCTGTGGTCTAAACCACTGAGCCTCTTGGGTTTGCTGATCAGAAGGTTGGCAGTTCGAATCCCCATGATGGAGTGAGCTCCCGTTGCTCTGTCCCAGCTCCTGCCAACCTAGCAGCTTGAAAGCACGCGGTGCAAGTAGATAAATAGATACCACTGTCGCAGGAAGGTAAATGGCATTTCCATGTGCTCTGGTTTACGTCACGGTGTTCCATTGCTCCAGACGCGGTTTAGTCATGCTGGCCATATGACCCAGAAAGCTGTCTGTAGACAAACGCCAGCTCCCTCGGCCTGAAAGTGAGATGAGTGCCACAACCCCATAGTCGCCTTTGACTGGACTTAACCGTCCAGGGATCCTTTACCTTTTTTACCTTTATCAGCACAATTGCAAGCAGGTGTCTCTTGTGTGAAGCTCAGCCATGTCACCAAACTTCAGGAGGGGTTGTCTTGGCATTGTTGAAATTGCCAGAACCACATGGCAGCTGCTTCCTACGAATGGTTTGCCACTTAGAGCTGGGCTTCAAAACATAACCATACTGCTATATGCACTCTGTGTCTTGTGCCTGTGTTCCTTTAAGAGGGAGAAACTGGAAAAGGCGCATGTCCTCTGCATTATGAGCCAACTCATTATGGACACAGGCTTCTCGGGCCACAGAGCTACAAGCAAGTTATGTTGTCATCCAAAGAGGGTTTTGCCACTTGGCTCCTTTTCTTCCTGGCTCAGTCACATGTTTTTGTTTTTTTTTTAAAGCCAGCTGAAACTCTGCAGAAGCCAGGGTTTCTGCTTCAATAAATCCAGATCAAGACATTTTGCATCAATTAAACCATGATGAGGATCTGTTTCTGCTTGAGATGACAGTAGGTTTTGCAAATTTGAGGATTAATTAAATACCCATAGAAAGGCTGGCCTTGCAGCATTGGCCTGAGCTAACCTAAGCCCTGCTGCTGCTGCTGCTTACTGCTGCCACGCTGTCCCTGCAATCTCATCTTGGACTGCACTGCCACCACATGTAGGCCTGCAGGCCTCTTAAACAGACAGCTAATTAATTAGCTCATCATTGCACAGATTGCACAGCCGTCGCTGTATGGCTAAGTATTGTTATGATGCTGTTTTGCATCATGCTTTCAGGTGGCATGGAGATGGCATTTCCTCCTCCCTTTGCTATACTGGATCTTACAACTGGGAAAGGCATAGGATGAAATTTAAAATTGCCCCATGACCATCTCAAAGCCTAGTTTCCAAAGCCATGAAGTTTTAGTTTTATTTGATTTGTTAAATTTATCTGCCACCCTTCATCTGAGGATTACAGGGTGGCTTACAGTATAAAAATAAATATAACAAACCAAACAATACCCCCTGATTGGACAACACTTGTGGTTTTTTGCATCTCAGCTTAAAGGCCACCAGAATTGTGTAACATCCAGTCTGATCAAAGGTTCTGTAGAGACCCCTCCCCCCCCTCTTTTAATGGTGTCATTAACTTTGTATCACATTTGTTTGTTTTACATACTGATTTGGTGAGGCATTCAAACGTAATGCATTTTTAGAAGGTCCACACCAGTGTATATCAGGTGGAAATGCTCCCTTGTTGGGTTCAATGGATGGTTTCTGCAGGAACTTCCCAAATGCATTTTGCCCTGACTTCCTAGATCTGTTCAGCCTCCCTTTCCTGACAAAATGGAAACCTTCTGAGCCAAGATGCTCTTGAGGGGACACACAAAATGGTGGCAAAATGGTGGTCTCCAGCAGCATCTGTGGCAGTAATATCAAGATTCTTTGGCAAAGCACTGGAGTGGTAAACTGGTGGGAAGTTCATGCCAAGACATATAAACCCACAAGAAACTGGTACGCAACCTTCCTCTTACATCTTTCCACTGTTTTCACATCTGTTAATAATGAATCAGGCAGTAGAATGGCAGTATCCTCTCTCTGGGTGGTATAGATAGTTGCATGGGCTTTACAGGTAGTCGGTGCTATAGGCCAGCAGGATATGGCTGGCTTTTGCATCTGTAAGTGATGGCCATAGGACAGAATCATTGCACCAAGAATGTCCCAGATTCAGTCCCTAGCATTTTATTTTTAAAGTATCCCAGGCAGAAAGGCTTCGAAGAAATCTCCCTGAGACTTTGGGAAGCTGACCATAGTTGGAGTAAACAGTACTGAGCTGGACTGACCAAGAGCCTCTCTTAGTTTAGTATAAGGCAACTTCATATATTCCTTTTTTCTTTTAACAATGTAATAATAATAATAATAATAATAATAATAATAATAATAATGTACACCCCACTCCCAAGACCATTCCATGTAACTATCCAACCTCCCAGAATTTCAACCCCTCTCACAATGGTTTGACCCCTTTCAATTTTAACAGTACAAATTCTACAAATACCTTCCATATCTCTTCAAAACCATTTCTCCTGCATATTCCTCATCTTTCCTTAATAGCACATGTTAATTTGTCATTGATAGCTATATCCCACACCTCTTTATACTAGTCTTCCATTTTATAGTCACCTTGCCCCCTTCACTTCCTAGCTATAATAACTCATGCAGCTGTCAATAAATTTGTGAGCAAGTCCTTCATAGCCTGCTAAACTTCCACCCCATCGTAAATCAATAACAATGCTTCCTCTGATCAGCTTACTTCATATATTCCTTCTCAGCTAACAGTTGAATCTAGAAACTGATGGTGTAGCAGCACCGGGGTCCCTTCAGCTCTGACTCCGGTGTGGTTCAATGGCTTGCTCAAAAGCATAAAGCAGCACTTGATGCATTTTAAATCAAAAGCCGATTTCTCTGAATTTCCAAGGTAAAAACATGGGTCCATTTCATTCACCTACTGATCAGGAAGCCGCAGCTAGCTAGTATTCAGGGTAGCAGATGTGTCACATGCTGGAACTATCCTGCCCCTTCCCTTGAAGAAGCTGCCATGTGGCCCCACTCTTCCTTCTTTCATTTGCCTGAATTTGAGGTGCTATGCCCTGAGAATCCTCCTCAAATTAAAACTAAGGGCCTTTGTGTTGATTAGTCCTCCTGATGTCTCCCACAGGTGGTGGAGCAGCAACAGCAAGTTGTTTTAGGAACAATTAAAAAAAAAAGTGTAAATCGGTGAGATCTGAAACAAAATGTTGCAGTTTGAAACACACCTGTTCAGGCCAGCCAGCTACATCCTCTTGCATGATACCCCCATTCTATTCCTTTCCCCATTTTCCCCCTCCCCTCCCCACAACAGATGCCCAACTTTCTGTGGCCATTAAGCATACTGAGTCTTCATTGGGCTGTTTTGGAAAGGGATTGCCCCCTTAGTGTCTTTTTAACCCCTCCTCTCTTTTTTTTTGCAATTTCTGCAGACCTTGGGATCCTCCTGAGCTTGCTGATAACATGCCCTCTGTTTCTCAGTGGCCATATTTTGGCACTCACCAGGTGATTCTGAATTGCCATGGTTTGAACTTCACTAGTAGAACCGTACAAAGAACAGAATCCTAGGGATGACCCAATCAATTAATATTATTTAGGTGCAGACCCTCCCTCCCTATCATCTCCTATTTTGTTCTACGGAGCAAAAAAAAATCAAAACTTTGTGATGAGACGCCATTTCTCTATGTGAACAGGCGCATTTCTGCTATTACTTGGTTTACATCACTTAAGAGAAATTACGACAGTGGTTGTTGCTGGTAATAGCTATCATAAAACCCAGACAGGGATTGTGAGCGTGGCAAACACAGATTTATACAGGGGATTCTGAATGGCGCTGGCTGCCTGGGAAAGGTGGCTGAGGTTTGCCTGATAGTTCTGGGGCTTTGAGCTGGAGCCCACTGCCCAGGACTTTGCCAGCAATAATCCATCTCTGGGCTCTGCTGTTGCAGGTGGTTAACATTTCGATAAAGAAATTTCCAAGTAATCTCTTTCTTTGAATTGCAAGCCAGACTGCACTGTGTCAGCTCAGCCCAGTCCCCCATGTACAGAGGCTGCAGCCAGTCTCACTCCATCACTTTTAATGAAACCGAGTCTCTGTGGTTTTCACTAATTTGCTCATACGCAAGAGAAATGAGGAAGTGTTTTCCCATCTCTCCCTGATAATGAATGAGATATGAAAGAGCTTCATGGCCAGTAAGCACCCTGGAGGGAGTTCAGTTTGTCAAAATGTGCAAGGCGTCTTCATCATAGTAACAAAATGATGTTCTCTCTCCCCCCCCCCCCTTTATTCAATGGAGTGAAAATTTCACCCAATAGCTGCCAGATACATGTCTGGTTTTGCTTAGATGGTGGAATCGACTTTGGAGGACCAGCCATGCGGGGAAAACTGATAAATATGAAAACCACAACATCCCAGAGAGAAATGTTGTGTAATAACAAATGGATACCAGAGGCAAGCTGTAAGGTGGGGCTTTTGCTACAGTCTTGCTTGAAATAATGTAATATATCATTCCAATAGATTGTTATAGGTTGTAAAAATGTAACATCTGAGAGACATGTCCAGCCCAGTCTTCCGCTGGTTTAGAATTCCTCTTTCTACTCTCTACACTCTCCAATTCTTCTTCAGGTATCAGAAGGAAGGAACCGCTTACAGAAAATTAAACAGAAGCAGCTACATCGAGAGAGACTGAGAGGATGCCAAATATGAAAGTCTATTCCAAATGTCTTCACTTTTCAGTACTTAAGCTTCATAAAATGAGCAGAGAATAGCATCTTATCTCTTATGGTTGGTGTTATTATCGAAAGCAAGGCATAAAGAAATTCAGTCGTCTGCAATAATGCTTTGACGGTACAAATTATTATAAGCTCTGCTCTAAAACACAGAATAGCTCCTCTGGAGCCTCCTTATTCAAACCATTTAAACAGTAATTTGGCCAAAGACCTGTTACTTCCTTGCACCATTGCTCCTTCTCCATCCTCATTAAAAAGTTGTCACTTCTTAAAAATCAGGTTGCTGAAAGAAAACATCCAGAAAGGAGGTTATGGAAAGATCATTCCCCCCCCCCCCCTTAGTCTATGGATCTATTAATCTCATGCTGGGAGGGTGGGGAATCAAAGATCATGCTCTCTTACCCATTTCACCAATTACTCATTTTGTATAGGGCGGACCATTAGAGCTCCCCTCCTCCCTTCTTCGTGTCTTCCTTATTTATCACTTCACTTTACTTTCTGGGCTTTTAAGTAACTAATGCATTGATTGCAACAGACCATCTCAGCCCCGTTGATAAATGTCAAGAAACCTGCATATGTATGAAAAATCTGCAAGGGCTTTTCTTTTTTGTTAAAGTATTGCTCTGGACTTGCCTCAGCTTTCTTATCTACTCAGAGGCCAAAGAAAATGGGTGCGGAGGAAGGGCAAAACCCATGATTTTGCAAAGAGCAACTGTTGCTAAAATGAATGAATAAATAACATAACCACAGTCTATAAACCATAACAGATGCCCTCTTTTTCAGAGGAGATGGTGGGCAGGATTCATTTAGTGGGGCACATCCATGCAAGCCCTGCTTGCAGGCTGTTGCTTGGAGAACAGGGCTTTTCCCTCTCACCTCTCCCAGCACCCCTTGGGCTCTCCCCAAAAGGGGAATGGAAGGTTGGATCATGCCACCTGCCAAGCTGTTCACACTAGCGTGACATTGAATTCTGCCTTTTTTCAGACCTTGCAGGCAACTAAGTTTTACTCTGAGTAAGGGCTCATCCATGCTTCGGTTGTCTTGCACCTAGAAAGCACAGGTCCAAGAAGTTTTCTGCTCATCCGATGCTTTCTAGACGTGGTTCTGAGCAGTTTTCTGCTTGCCTCGTTGGTTTCCCCTAGAAAAGCCAATCTTTACTGCTGAATTAGAGTAAACTCAATTGACATTCAGCAGTAAGGAGCGGGTTTTCCCGGGGAAAAGAAGAGGGACAATCAGAATTGTGGACAATCCCTAAGTTATGTCTAGGGGTGCTCACTTCAATAAAATATGGGGGGGGAGCAGGTAAGCTCTGTCCTGCATAATCAATCACATGATGTGGTGCACGTGTGCCATTTGAATGGCAATACCCATCAACTTTGGGGGGGCCTGGCTCCCTCAAATATTTTATGGGGGGGCAAAGCCCCCTCGGCCACTAGGTCATGTCTATTAATTTCAATGGGTCAACTCTGTGTAGGATTTACACTGAATACAACCCATGGTCTCCATTAATATAAGAGTAGAGAACTCCAGTAGCCAGCCATTTTTTGCATAGTGGGGAAGCTGCAGATATCCAGTTCCTTTAGCTGGTAGAATGGTCACTTCACCTTCACAGAATCATAGAATTATTGAGCTGTAAAGGATCCTGGGGAACTTCTAGTCCTACCCCCTTGCAGTGCGAGAAAATGCAAAGATCGAACCTATGACCTTGGCGTTATCAGCATCACACTGTAATCAGCTGAGCTAACCAGCAAGTTCTATCTCTTTCAGCACCCCTTGTGCGCACCAACTCAGAAAAGGGCTACTAAGTAAGGATATTGTTACGTGCCACCCCAATCTCCACAGCAGTGCGAGATTCCAGGGGCCCAGGCACTTACCCAGGGTTCACGTTTCCTTTGGAAATGAGGCACAGCGGAGACTGAGGTGTCTTTATGATATATGGCTTATATACAGTCTGAGCCTAGGATGAAGGGGTGCCCAGCATTACACTCCAAGAGGGTTCCGTTTCTCCCGAAACTGCTGCCTTGGATTCAGATTGCCAGCCCACATTGCTCTTACCCTCCCACTTTCTCCAGCCTAATGCCGCTTGCAAACCACAACTAACTTTCCCCCCAGCTTACATCAGGCAAAACTGCAATCCTTCAAACAATTGCTCTGCTTCAGAGTTTTTGTCCTTCTTGCTAATTCTGAGTTGAGAGGAGCCTCCCATTTGCCCTCTGGTACAGAGCCACTCCCTTTGTCCCCGCTAACCACCCATCGTTATCAGGCCATCACCAGGATGGCTTCTGCCTTGTATTTTAACATGCTAAATTCGGTGCCAGCACCCAGGAATCAGAAGGGGAGTCCAGGCACCCCACAAACAATATATTCACATTAGCTGCTTAAAACACAGCAAGGTTGTCCTGCCCCTGCTATGTTTCAAGCCACATTTGCACAAAGTTGTTCACGTCAGAGAGAGAGCGGGGATGCCTTCATCAGTCCTGCACAAACTTTTGGGTTCCGTGCTGTACCCCCACAAAACTCCTATTCATTAAAGCTGCCATCTGTGCATATGCACTCACCTGCATACACATGATGGCTATCTTAAATTGTGCACACAGCATTCATAAATACAATGAATGCGGCTTAGGTTTTCTAGTTGCATTGAAGCTGGTTTGAGGGGGGAAACACCCAGCAGCAGTATTTGTCCAGAAACTACAGGATCAATGTGGATTGTGGCTAAAGTGGCTTCAAAAACTAGCAGTGGGAGCACACTTGATGCAGAGCAAGTGGTAATGCGAACATACCTTAAGGCTTCCGAAAAGCCACCTAATGTCGCAGCTTGGAATGTTTTAAGGCTCTTTGCAGTGGGAAAGCATGAGAGAAATATTGGCTCAAGGCTTCCAACATTTACTGCATATTACCAACCCGGCTTTAAACAATTGATCAGGCATCTAGCAGAACTTATTTAATACTAAGTTTTGAAAGAACACAAAGAAGCTTGAAGTGTTCCTTACAAATAATCTTCCTAGGTTTAAAATTATAATATCCCTGAGTATGAGGCAAGGGTCAGGATCATCCCCATTGACCGTGCCCCTAATCATGTCCAAAAACCCATGTATTTGTGGGCCCATCTGCTCATTGGCTTATGCACATACATTGCAACACATCGGGACATAGGAAATGCCAGAGTTTTGAGGCTATGGCTGTTCCCAGCTCTATCTAACTGAAGATGCCACTGACTGGAGCCCTTGGCATACAAAGCAGATGGTCTGTCACTGAGCTACGATGTAGGCTCTATGCTCATGATATATACCATCCACTTTTTTCAGAACACAGATCATATATTTGCAGCATAAGCAGGACTTTGTGCACCCAGGCAGGGCTTTGAATATATGGAAGTTGGAAAGTCTGGGGTGGGGGAATGGGAGCAGTTTTGTTCTTTCACCACTAGAAGCAAAGATAGAACACATTATTTAGACCAGGGGTAGGCAACCTAAGGCTCAGGGGCTGGATGCGGCCCAATCGCCTTCTCAATCCAGCCCGCGGACAGTCTGGGAATCAGCATGTTTCTACATGAGTAGAATGTGTCCTTTTATTTAAAATGCATCTCTGGGTTATTTGTGGGGCATAGGAATTCGTTCATTCCCCCCCCCCCAAATATAGTCCACCCACCACATGGTCTGAGGGACGGTGGACCGGCCCACAGCTGAAAAAGGTTGCTGACCCCTGATTTAGACAAAGCTCTGTTAATTTTCCTTTAAGACTAGAGCCAAGAGGGGAAATCTTGCACAATTATTATTATTTATTTATTATAACCCTTCATCAACCTCTCTTAATGTATAAAAACCCAGAGCAGTACACACATAAGATTTACTCCTTTCAATGTTATTCCAGAAAAGTTATCCCCTGGTCTTTGGCATGTGAATCATACAGAATTTGGAGAAAAAAGATTACACGACCCATTGCTGTGCATGTAAATCAAAGAATGTCCATTTGAGCCGCACCTTTAATTTTTTATGCTCCTTTTTCTATCCAAGTTGTTTTGAGAGAGGAATCTACTTTGACGCTCTCTAAAAAGGCACCTAGACACCAAAAGGCAGTCCTTATTCATGAAATGGGAATATTACATGAATAGAGGGGATCTGGGAGGTAAGACAAGGTATAAAATATTAAGGCTGCAATCCAGTGCCTACTTCCTTGGGAGTAGGGCTTATGTCTGAGTAGGCCATAGATTGATTGACAGCACAATCAATCTAGTACACGGGCTACCAATTTCGATGCTGATGCTGTTGTTATCTCTAATATCAAACAGGGAGTTACCTGCCTCTCTTCCTTACCTGCTGAACATGACAGTTTCCAACGCTTGTCTAAGATCTCTGGAAAGCACCCTGTGGCAGCTAAACAAAACCTATGCAAGGAAAATGGATTTGCTCCTGCAATTTATTTACCTCTTTCACGTTACCATAGCTTCATCCAAAAATGCAGACCTGAGCAAGTTGCTGTTCTGCTGGGACCTTTTGCCGCTTATGCATTCAGTTTTGGTGCTGTCAGCTCTGCCTCCCCACTGACACCTCTCCCCCCCCCTTCCCCATCATTGCCTTTTTGAGGAAATGACTGAACAAAGATACAATTTATTGTGCTCAGGACAGAATGATCCATGTTGCTGACAGTGTTGCTGCCGGGGGATTTGCTTAAAACAGCCATGAAGTTTTGCTTCTCTTATTGTCCGTCTCCCTTATTTTTAGGTAAAGGTAAAGGGACCCCTGACCATTAGGTCCAATCGTGACTGACTCTGGGGTTGCGGCGCTCATCTCACTTTATTGGCCGAGGAAGCCGGCGTACAGCTTCCGGGTCATGTGGCCAGCATGACTAAGCCACTTCTGGCAAACCAGAGCAGCGCACAGAAACACAGTTTACCTTCCCACCAGAGTGGTACCTATTTATCTATTTGCATTTTGACGTGCTTTCGAACTGCTAGGTTGGCAGGAGCAGGGACCGAGCAACAGGAGCTCACCCTGTTACGGGGATTCGAACCACTGGCCTTCTGATCAGCAAGTCCTAGGCTCTGTGGTTTAACCCACAGCGCCACCCGCATCCCTCCCCTTATTTTTACCTTGCCCTAAATAGGCAAAGGTAAACAGCATTTTCATGCACTCTGGCACTCGCCACAGTCCTCTGTGTGCCAGTAGTGGTTTTGTCATGCTGGCCACGACCCAGAAAGCTGTGTGTGGACAAACGCCGCACACCATAGTCACCTTTGACTGGACTTAACCATCCAGGGGTCCTTTACCTTTTACCTTTCTAAATAGGACATCTCCTTCAGCAGGCCATTTTCAAAAACTTACAAATAAAATTAAATGGCTGCTGAAATTCAGGGGAACCTAGATTCTTGATTCTCATTGGACAGGTGGCATTAGCTATATAGACAGAAGAGGCAGGCAACTGATAACCTTTTGAAAGAGTGATCCCCGAGGCACCATTCCCCTCACCTAAACCTGACATTCTGCTCCCGAGCAGGAGGACTCAGGTCTGTTCTGATAATACGAGTGCCACCACAGCGCTAAGCACTCTCCGCAGTAAAACTAGCAAGCAGGACACTTTTTTAAAGAGCCAGTCCTCCAACATTTGAGTCGGTTCAGCACAAAATGCCGCACACAACGCTGAGTGCTGCTGTGTTTAATTGGGAGACTGAAATCTCTCCCTTGTGGAAGCAGCAAGAACCCCCCCAGGTCCAGGCTGAAAATCATTAGCAGCACAGAGCACAGAGCTCGGAGCTCATTCTGTCCATTTGGCTTCCTCCGCTGACAGGAATATTCCGTCTAAAAACCTGCTTAATATTAACAAAAAGAATAATTAAGTGAAATAGATTCTAACAGGTACCTTCCAGCTGTGAAATTGCTGCATTTAGTTCAATGATTAAACACATCCTGGGGGGTCCTGGGGGGACAAAGGATTTAAATAACACAGGCCTGGCATTGAGTTGCATAAATGGTAAGCAGCTTCAATGTGAAGTTATTGAGTTTGCGCTATGCCTATAGAAGTGCATAGATAGTGGGGACTATTGCTGCAATATTATTATATTCTGCATTTATAAGTCTCATCCACTCATTCTAGCTGAATTGCAGTGTTCCTTTCCCTGATTTTCAACAATCAGTCCTGTGATAGCCTGCACATACAGATTTGCACTCAATCTCCAATTAGCTGTCTTCTGAAACATAGGTCGTTGTCTTATACTGAGTCAGACCACAGTTCAATCTAGCTCAGTACAGTATTTTTGATGCTGGCTCTGAGGGCCTTTGCACACAGCCATCAGGCCTACACTGGCCACGGGAGCCTGCCTACACTGTGGCAAGCTAATTGCATTCAACTGCTGCCATGTACAGAATAGCCTGCTCTTTGTGTATGTGGCGGTTGGGTGCAAAAAGTTGATTGTGCTGATTTTAGCAATTTTAGCAAACTATTATACATACAAGTATGACTAAGAAGCATAGCAAAGTTACCAAGCATTGACTGAAAATCACAGTTGCTCACCACACAGTGAATGGGTTTGGATAATAGGTCCGTTGTTTGTTTGGAATAAGCCCAAACAGCCTACACATTATCATTCCTGTCTGAATCACTGTTTGGGAATTGGCCACATTCTTCTTTCTAATAAAAATGGAGAAATGAAAATGGGAAAGGGTGTTGGCCAAGCAGACAGATGTGTGAAGGATGCCAACGTGGTTTCAATGCAGCTGAAGGCTTGTTCTCTTTCACGTGCAAACTATCTCTCCATATGTGCATGTGTACACTTGTTGATTTGCATGCACAGATTGTACACTCATTGAGCATTCCATGTGAATAATTATACGAGTGTGTAGCTCAACAATTTGTTTACACAGGGTTCAGAGATTGTACGCTCATTCAATGTAACATGTGCATGCTCCTTTAGTTATAGTTGATAGGAAGTATTGTAGTTATGCTACACAGAGAAGGATGATAGTAGCAACTATGAGTGATGTCCAGTGTTAATCATGCTCAGAGTAAAACCATTATTTATTTTAATGGGTCTACTCAGAGTATGGCTTGCACATATTTTTAAACAGAGCAGGAGGGAGATGAGAGTTTAGTCTAAGGCAGGCAAAGGCAAACTCGACCCTCCAGATGTTTGGGGACTACAACTCCCATCATCCCTAGCTAACAGGACCAGTGGTCAGGGATGATGGGAATTGTAGTCGAGTTTGCCTATGCCAGGTCTAAGGGCTTAGCCTTTCCTCCACTTTTTCCAGGTACATACTTTAAAGTGCTGTGTCCCAGCGTCCATGTTTTTGCTCTGGAGCTTCCACCACAAAAATGTCCTAAATCGGAGCAAAGGGCAATCTGCATAAAACCCAAATGGATGTTTGCTCTCACTGAGTGCTAAAGAGTGGGTTTTTGCAGAGAATGCTTGGGGTGGGCACCCAAGCTCAGACCCAGAGCTTTTAAGCAGGGACCTGTGCTGGAAAGAGTGGGGAGAAAGGACAGTGTGGATAAGCCCCAAGGAAAGGAAAACCAGGACAACTTCATAAACAGAGGTATGGTTGAAAAGAATGGCTGGAGTGGAGAAGCAAGGAAAGAGAAAGGAAGGATGTCGAGAAGAATTCATAGGTTCAAATTATGATATATGTGCTGTGTGTTAGGTACCCGGCAACCATAGCAGAATCTCTTTCAACTTGCTCAGAGGAAATCATCTTTCCAGAATAGAAAGAGAAGTAGCGTGGACTCTGGGGTTTTGGTAAATGGAATGCCATGTTCAGTTAACAATGAAATTATAGATGATGTTCCTGTGATGATTGAAAGCCAGACTGCACCACCAGCACACACATACAAAGCTACTGTACCTGGGACAGATCCAGCCACATCCGTCATCTGTGGCTGCATGCTCCTAGAGTTCGTTTAAAAGGATATCCCTTAGTTTGAGTGCTTATCACAGAGACGTCTGTGAACATGCTGACTCTGCAGCCTGGGAGAACAGCGCTGAAAAGCGCATCACAATGCACAAAGTCTCCAGCGCATGTGACAAAAAGAGGAAAAGGGGGATGGGCAGAAGGAAGAAAATAAGGAAGCTCAGCCACCAGTTCTTAAATTTACTGCTCATCCACGCTTCTGCTTGTCCCGTGCCTAGAAAGCACAGGTCTAAGTGGTTTTCTGCTTTCTAGGGTCCGAGCAGTTTTGTGTTTTCCCCACAGCTTTCTCCTGGAAACACAGTCAGCTCTGCCATTAGGCAGACTGAGGCAGCTGCCTTAGGTGGCAGAAGGCCCCGGGGGGCAGCTCCACAGGCATCCCATCACCTCCACAGAAGTGGCACCAACGAAAATCACATGAGATCTTGTGGAGCGTACAAGATGCCCACGTCACTTCTCTGCTGGTGGCAGATGCAGCGAGGGGGGCAGAGAAGTGGTGAGAGCGGCAGCAGCTATGGAGGCAGCAGGGCAAGGTGACACTTCCTGTTTTGCCTCAAGCAGCAAAATGGGATGCACCACCCCTGCTCTTTGCTGCTGAATTAAAACAAATGACAATCCATGGAAAAGTCGGTTGCCATTTGGCAGCAGGGCAAACAGAGGTGTGGGTGAACCCAGAATAAAGTTCTTGTAACATCTGGCCTGGACACAAACAGCTCAGGGAGAGGAGGAACCAAATGGATCTGCCTTTCAGCTAAGTGGGGCCATTTCCTGTCTCTCTGAGCTGAGGGAAAAGAGGAACCAAACAGAGCTGGACTCCAGTCCCAGGAATTTGTTCAAATGTTCTATTCTTGTGAATTCTAGTTCATCTGTCGATTTGAATGGGAAGCAACAGCAAAACCTTCCGCTCCATCTGAAGTTTTTGTCACCTTTGCCTTATTATGCCTTATCTTGTCAAAACGTTAGTTCCTCCTTTACTTCAAACTTTGGAATTCCCTCTAGAGGATAATAATAAACTTTTCTTGCTACCACCTCACAATAGTCCATTCTGCGATACCTTTCACCCAGGGAAGTGCAGGCTTTCTCAAATACATGAAACCACTTGTAGGACATGAGAGGAAGTGTCTCATCCCCAAAATATAATTATAAACGAGCCTCTTACATATGTACCATAAGTATGTATACAAACTCAATGAGATGTGTGAGCTTGCTTTTGCTAGGTAATCTCATTTATATTCAGTCTGATTTGAGACAAACTCTTATCTTCTCATCAACACAAAGAACCCTGTCTCTTTTCCGATCTTTCGTATTTGTCAGAACTGAAAATCATGGAGAAATGTAGAAGAATAGCCAGTGCTCTTGAATATCTACCATATTCTGCAATTTATTTATTTATTTATTTATTTATTTATTTATTTATTTATTTTTGTTTAGTCATGTCCGACTCTTCATGACCCCATGGACCAGAGCACGCCAGGCACTCCTGTCTTCCACTGTCTCCCGCAGTTTGGTCAGACTCATGTTTGTAGCTTCGTAAACACTATCCAGCCATCTCGTCCTCTGTCGTCCCCTTCTCCTTGTGCCCTCCATCTTTCCCAACATCAGGGTCTTTTCCAGGGAGTCTTCTCTTCTCATGAGGTGGCCAAAGTATTGGAGCCTCAACTTCACGATCTGTCCTTCCAGTGAGCACTCAGGGCTGATTTCCTTAAGAATGGATAGGTTTGATCTTCTTGCAGTCCATGAGACTCTCAAGAGTCTCCTCCAGCACCATAATTCAAAAGCATCAATTTTTCGGCGATCAGCCTTCTTGATGGTCCAGCTCTCACTTCCATACATCACTACTGGGAAAACCATGGCTTTAGCTATACGGACCTTTGTTGGCAAGGTGATCTCTCTGCTTTTTAAGATGCTGTCTAGGTTTGCCATCGCCTTTCTCCCAAGGAGCAGGCGTCTTTTAATTTTGTGACTGCTGTCACCATCTGCAGTGATCATGGAGCCCAAAAAAGTAAAATCTCTCACTGCCTCCATTTCTTCCCCTTCTATTTGCCAGGAGGTGATGGGACCAGTGGCCATGATCTTCGTTTTTTTGATGTTGAGCTTCAGACCATTTTTGCGCTCTCCTCTTTCACCCTCCTCACTTTCTGCCATCAAGGTTGTGTCATCTGCATATCTGAGGTTGTTGATATTTCTTCCGGCGATCTTAATTCCGGCTTGGGATTCATCCAGCCCAGCCTTTCGCATGATGAATCCTGCATATATGTTAAATAAGCAGGGAGACAATATACAGCCTTGCCGTACTCCTTTCCCAATTTTGAACCAATCAGTTGTTCCATATCCAGTTCTAACTGTAGCTTCTTGTCCCACATAGATATTTCTCAGGAGACAGATGAGGTGAAAGAAAAATATTGCATAGGAACCTGGAATGTAAGAACCATGAACCTTGGTAAGTTGGATGTGGTCAAAAATGAGATGGCAAGAATAAATATTGACATCCTGGGCATCAGTGAACTAAAATGGATGGAAATGGGCGAATTCAGTTCGGATGATTATCATATCTACTACTGTGGGCAAGAATCCCGTAAAAGAAATGGAGTGGCCCTCATAGTCAACAAAAGAGTGGCGAAAGCTGTACTGGGATGCAATCTCAAAAATGATAGAATGATCTCGATACGAATCCAAGGCAGATGTTCTTCTCATTATAGGGGATTGGAATGCTAAAGTAGGGAGTCAAGAGATAAAAGGAACAACTGGCAAGTTTGGCCTGGGAATTCAAAACGAAGCAGGGCAAAGGCTAATAGAGTTCTGCCAAGAGAACAAGCTGGTCATCACAAACACTCTTTTCCAACAACACAAGAGACAACTCTACGCATGGACATCACCAGATGGGCAGCATCGAAATCAGATTGATTATATTCTCTGCAGCCAAAGATGGAGAAGCTCTATACAGTCAGCAAAAACAAGACCTGGAGCTGACTGTGGCTCAGATCATCAGCTTCTTATTGCAAAATTCAAGCTTAAACTGAAGAAAGTAGGAAAAACCACTGGGCCGGTAAGATACAATCTAAGTCAAATCCCTTATGAATACACAGTGGAAGTGAGGAACAGGTTTAAAGATTTAGATTTGGTGGACAGAGTGCCTGAAGAACTATGGATGGAGGCTCGTAACATTATACAGAAGTCAGCAACTAAAACCATCCCAATGAAAAGGAAATGCAAGAAAGCAAAGTGGCTGTCCAACGAGGCCTTACAAATAGCGGGGGAGAGAAGGCAAGCAAAATGCGAGGGAGATAGTGAAAGATACAGGAAATTGAATGCAGATTTCCAAAAAATAGCAAGGAAAGACAAGAAGGCCTTCTTAAACGAGCAATGCAAAGAAATAGAGGAAAACAATAGAATGGGAAAAACCAGAGATCTGTTCAAGAAAGTTGGAGATATGAAAGGAACATTTCGTACAAAGATTACCATAATAAAAGACAAAAGTGGAAAGGACCTAACAGAAGCAGAAGACATCAAGAAGAGGTGGAAAGAATACACAGAGGAATTACACCAGAAAGATATGGATGTCTCGTACACCCCAGGTAGTGTGGTTGCTGACCTTGAGCCAGACATCCTGGAGAGTGAAGTCAAATGGGCCTTAGAAAGCATTGCTAATAACAAGGCCAGTGGAAGTGATGATATTCCAGCTGAACTATTTAAAATTTTAAACGATGATGCTGTCAAGGTGCTACACTCAATATGCCAGCAAATTTGGAAAACTCAGCAGTGGCCAGAGGATTGGAGAAGATCAGTCTACATCCCAATCCCAAAGAAGGGCAGTGCCAAAGAATATATATATATATATATATATATATATATATATATATACACACTAATGCTATGCCATGCCATACTATACTGAAATGCTTCTGTGATTGTCCTTGAATCTTTCTGTCACACTTGTCATCCTCTCCTGCCGCACCAGTGTGGCACACCACACCCTTTGTGAACCACTGTTCTAGCTAGACAAAAACACTTGAGGGTACAAAGCAGAGCTGGTGATGTGAGGGGGTCGGGAAGCCTGTGGCCAGGCGAGAGTTGAAGGTCCAGGTAAGGGCACTGGCGGAGGAACGGGGGGCGGGGGGAACCATTGTGGCCGCCCCCCTCCCCGACATGCACCACACGCACCCCACTATGGCAGGTGCCACGGCCCTGCGGGCAGCACGCCACACCCCAAGGATGCGCACCACGCCCCCCCCCCCAGGATGTGCACCAGTCAAGCACCCATCTGCTCTCCACCCGGAGCATGCAGCTTCACCACTGGGTTCTCCATCCCTGGAGTAGACAATACTGACCTTGATGGACCACTAGTCTGAGTCATCCATCCATCCATCCTTGCCATGGAAAGGCTAGTGTGTCTGCAGCATGGCTGCCCCTGTGTTTGCGCTCCATGCTGCCCGCATTAGCAGCCAGGCTTTGCTTCCCATATCCTCTTTTTTTAAAAAAATAACATTTATTACTTTTCCGACAATTCAAACACACACAAAAATAAGAAGAAAAAAGAACAGCACAACACAATACAAAAACACTACACAACGCACTAAACTAACAGAACAAAAACAATTTAAAAAAAACATCGAACAATTTCCATCTTATCTTTCATTCACTTATTTCAGTGACCTCCTCACACCTCCCTTTTTGTATTCCACTTCTGTTAATTGTTTCAGCAATTCCTTTCCATCTTCCTCTGCTTTCTATCTTTTAATTATCTTAAAAGATTCTAACCTTATTTTTCCCTTTAGTACTCTATTAATCTATTTATACTTAATTCCTTATAACATTTCTACTAAAGCCATATAACTTCATTCCAACATTTTCCTAACATTCATTAATTTTACAGTATTTCTGTAAGTAGTCTTTAAACTTTTTCCAGTCTTCTTCTACTGACTCTTCTCCCTGGTCTCGGATTCTGCCAGTCATCTCCACCAGTTCCATATAGTCCATCAGCTTCCCATATCCTCTTGTTGTCAAGGCAGAGGATCCTTCAAAGAAACCCAAACGGAAGAGGCAAGATGTGTGCTATTAATATTCAGTGTGAGGATCCCTTGAAGGAGTGAAGGCTTTCTGACTGCATTAATAGCAGTTCTGTAAGCTACAAGGAAAGCTGCCATTTCACAGAGCATCAATCACCCTGGCAGCTTCACAAATTAACAATATTTGAGGGAAGCTTTGTCTCCCATTTGGAACCAAAATGAGAATTCTCCCTGTGCCCCCCAGCATTTCCTCAAACACTGCGAGCCCCCTGCACCAAACTGAAAACTGAATCCACAAAGAGCTTGTTAATTTTATAGCAAGTAAAAAAAAAACCCCAACACCTACTCTTGGCATTGGAGCCTTTCCTAGTTGGCTCCTTCCAGCTGACTTGTGCTTTTCAGAAACCATTTGGAAACTTTTGTTTCTCTGAATTTTAACATGCCATCAGCGTGTTGCCACGGAGAGGGCGGGGATGCTGAGAAGATTGCAATGATGTTGCTAAGCACCTGAGCATATTTAATAGAACCTTCATATCCCCCCCCCCCCGAGTTGTCTTGTATTGGAGCAAAAATTGTTGGTGTATGAATAAGCCAGCTGTCCAGTTCAGCTTAAAAGCATGCATACTCATTAACTATTTCTAGTTGATCTGATAAATCATGTCACATTGCCAAGTTTGTATCCCTTGCATTGCTACACCCTTCTACATTGGCTATTAATGTTACGCCCCATTCATCATGCTTTTTCACCCAAATATAGTTCTTTCTTTCTTTTTCCAAGGCATTTGAATGTAGCCCAGCCATCCTTTGTCTAATCCACTCAGCTCACAGGCTTTGCAGGATATTTTGTTCCTTAACTATCTGCTCAAAATCAGAGAATCTATTATTATTATTATTATTATTAATTTTCCTATGTGAGTTTATATATTTTTGTCGATAATTTTTTCAAAAATAATAATCAATAAACTAAGGATCCACCTTCCAAAGTTTTCCCCAATCATTTGTTTGTATGTTATGTCCCAGATCCTTTGCCCATCTTATCATTACATACTTAACCTCTTCGTCTTTTGTTTCCCATTCCATGTGAGTTTGTAGACTCACAGAAGGGTTTAACCCAGGCTTCCTCAACCTCGGCCCTCCAGATGTTTTTGGCCTACAACTCCCATGATCCCTAGCTAGCAGGACCAGTGGTCAGGGATGATGGGAATTGTAGTCTCAAAACATCTGGAGGGCCGGGGTTGAGGAAGCCTGGTTTAATGAGTCTTCTGCACTAACCTTTTAAGGATGCAGGCTCAAGTTATCCCTTCAGCAGTTGGAATAATTTAAGAATATATTTCCACCACCTTCTGAAGGTATATTTAAGGTGGCATGAGCCGTTGTAGCAAAAACAAACAAACCACATATGGGTCACATGCCAATGAGGCTTGGGATGCATGGCGGTGGATGTTCTGTTCTGCTCCTCCCTGACTCCACTTAGGACTGCTGCCTGCATTCTAAGGAGCCATCTGATCCCAAGTCAGATCGTTGGTCCATCTAACTTAGTATGAGCCACACTGGCTGGCAACAGCTCTCCAAGGTTTCAGGCAACCGTCTTTCCAAGTCCCCCTGCAGCTACGAGCCTGGATTCACTTCTGTAATCACTTTGCTAGAGTTCGGGTTTTCACTCTTCATTTAACCTTAGCACACTGGAGCAGCTGCTGTCAGGAGGCCAAGAGAACTTGTCATGTTATCTGGTGTGTCACCTCGACCACCAGGCCTCTGTTGTATGAATAACAAGCATTTAATTAGGATGTTATATGAAGTCAGGCCTGCTGCAACTCCATCCTGGAGATGCCGCCCCCTATTCTAGAGACAGCCCAGACAGGAGCGACTCTTTATTGTGTTATTTCGAGGCAGCTGCTCACTCATCAAATGAGGGGCGGCTGTGTTGGTGAGGGAAGAAAACAATGTTCCTTTCCTCCTTTGTTACACCTCAGGTTCTAGAGGATTGCTACTAAATTCTGTCATACCAGCAGAAATTTATGTATTTAAAATAATACACACACACCGCCTTTCATTAGCAAATTCCAGAGTGGTTACAAAATAACTTCATATGTTAAAACAACAATAGCTCATAACATCAATACCACAACCACAGTAGAAAAAAATTAAAACATGTTACTAAAAGCTAGGTAAAGCCGGCAAATGTTTGACGGAAAAATAAATCTTAACCGATGCCAAAACCTAAGTAAGGTTGGCACCTTCTGTACTTCAGTGGGGAAGGGATTCTGAAGATTAGGTGCCACAGCAGAGAAGACCCTGCCCCTGGTTGCCCCAAGATGTACATGTGCAGGCAACAAATCCATGAGAAGCAGATTGGTAATGAAGAATGCACTCCCTCATGGAACCAGGTCCCAGGTTATCTATCATCTATCTATCTATCTATCTATCTATCTATCTATCTATCTATCTTGCCCACTCATATAAAACAGATGAAGGCACTGTGTGCAATGATATATACAAGTACAGCAAAACATAAGAGACATAAAAATAATACAAAATAATAGGGATTGGCTTAGGGCCTTGTATGACAACATCATCTCTGGCAGCCCTGCCTGGTAACATACTGACAGACAGTGGAGTTATTTAAGCGAAGGTGCCACACGCTCTGTGTAGGCTGCACACCGAACAACCCAGCCGCTGAGTTGTGTGCTACCTGCAGTTTCTTAAGCAGCCTCAATGCAGGAAACATACCGAGATAGAGGTAGTGGCAAAGTTTCATTTTGTTTCATCAATCCTGTTGGTAAGCAGTTTGACAGAAAAACAAGAAGTCGTACTGAGTTCAGTGAACATACCTCCTAGTAAGTATGCTTAGGATTGGTATATTAAAGTGACAAAAGGATAGTGGAGTTCTCAACCTAGAATCTAAACACGACAGAATATTCTACTTCCTACTATTCTGTTGTTCTGAAGAAAAACCCAAAGCATGGAATATCAGAAAAGCAACAGTTCTGAGTGTGTGTGGAATCTTGGTCGTATAGTGTCCTGTGGCTATGAAGGATTTCCGCCAAAAGGATACCTGTGTTATCCATATCGGTTGATGATCCCAGTACGCTGTGTTCCAGGTTACATCCAGATGGCAGCTTCCTGCATTCATGGTTGAAGGATTTGGTGCTGAACTGGGGGTTCAGTACTGGGGAAATGAGGTAGATACAAACCTCAATTGCTCTTTCAAAAGGGCTGCTACCAACGAGACAACCTCCCTCCTCCTCCTGGATGAGCTGCCTGAAATTGTGCGCCATGCAGCTGTGCTAACAAGTGTGGCGGTCTCTCATATCTGCTGGCTCACTGGCCTTTTTGTCTGCTTTTGACCAATGGTTGCGTTGCGAGAGAGAGTTCAGGAGCAGAAGTGTTGCTGCAGGCTTTTGGGTAGTTCTGCCCAACAGCTGTTGTGGTGCCGGAGGAGATGAAAAGAAGCGAGCGAGGCCAAGCCATTACCCAGGCTGCACGCAAGATAATGTACAGCAAGGTCCCCCCAGGGTAATGCCAGAATAAAGAAGGCATTGTATATTTAAAGCAAATAGGGAGGCAGACCCCGGCAAAGAGGCAGCTAATGTTACCAGGCCAAGAGATGGAAAAAGCTCTTCTCTGCTGTGTGAGTAAAGCGTGAATCAATCACGGTGGGCCACGATGGACCATCCAGTTCCATTACCTTCAAAAGACGCGCTTAGTACTCGGCGGTTCTCTCAAGCATATTGATACCTTACAGGAGCACAGAAAATCAGGAAGGGAGGCCCCGGGAGATTTCAGGATGCTTTTCCAGTTTGACAGTTAGTGGAAGAAAGCTAAGAGAGATGTGAGCCTTGACAGGGCACTCTATAAATACTTCTTTTAGAGAAAGAAAGAAAAAAAGCAAAGCCAGCATAGTCAAGGGCACTAATGCAGCACCGCTGGAGGCACAGACAGCGAAACAATTAAAAACGCTCCTTCACTTTGGTTGGATGCTATTTGTTACGGGCCTCATGTCTGTCAAAGTGAGTTTCCAGTTATCCATGCAAAAGTACTGAAGGCAAGCAGCACATGGCAGGCAAAGATCTCTCAGTTTGGCAAGTTTTTTGTTTTGTGGTGGGTTTTAAATAGACATACACACAAACATATATACAAACATATATACCGCATACACATTCATTTTGGACCGCAGATGGAGGAATAATCTTACCATCACCTTGGCCTTTCCTAGCCGTGAGCGGAATGTTGGCTGAAAAGGCCACAAATCCTTTTCTTGCAGCTGATTTGAATTGCAAGAGCATCGCAGGTGCTTCCTGTAAGAAGATCTGCCCCAGCCGTATCATTTAAGCCTGTGGCTTCAAGCATCTTGACCAAACAGAGAGGAAGATGATACCCAAGAACAGGGGCTCGATAGGCTCATCATAAAACACATCATGTGCCTTTCTAGGAGAACACATGCTGATTTGGTTCTTTTTAGCCAGGCCCTTGGGGATTTCAGATTTTGTTTTTAAAAAATAAATAAGTGTGCGGTTCCAACCCTCATGGTGTGAAGAAAAGAAGCATATAGGTGAAATCTTTGAAACGGGAAGGTTTTTGAGACCAGAACAGTTTCCTTTTGAAATCAAGGAGAAGCAGCGCAGGGGGCTTTCTGTGATCAATAAGATGGCTTCTGCCCCCCCCCTTCCTCACCATGTTCCCTCCCGCATTACTACCCTTTCCCTGACTCATTTCTCCTCCCCCCCTCCATTTTGGTATGTGTGCGTTTTTGTAGGGAAACAAACAAATAAAATGTTTGTCCACTTTGAGTGAGGGCAGGAACCGTTACCCTCACTCTGATTTGACTTGTATCTAGTTCTTATTGGCATGATGACATCACCCTGCTTAAGATGTCACTTCAGAGGAAAACGCCAGTTTTTTAAAAAAGAATTGTGACAAAGCTGTAGTTTGGGAAAAGGAGCAGCTGTGAACAGGAAGGAAGCAGAAAACAAAAAAAAGATAAGCATGTGGAGTTGTAAATTCCCCACACAACACCCCCCCCCCCAGAAACACACACACACACACAATTTTTCTTCTGAAATTCTTAATGAAAAAGAAACTTTGTACGTCCCTAATCTGAAGGATCAGGTGTATCGGAAACAAGGATCTTGCAGACTGTCTCTTTAAGAAATAGCAAACAAAAGTAACATCAGAAGCAGTCCAAGGCAGCTGATTATATCTGGAGACACCAATTTGTCAGACATAAGACCCAGAAAAGAAAAAGGCATTTCTGTCAGGACACCTCCTCCTCAGACTGAACCCAGTATCCTTCTTCTCTCCTTAGGGAGTCACATCCCTCCTTGAAGAGAAAGCGCAGGAAGAGGGTAGGCATTAAATGGCAGCATCTGAGTGTTTTGGCACTGCCTGATTCCCCACACATGGATATAGCTAAGTGGTTTAGTGGAAAACCATGTCTGACACATCCAGATCATGTGGATAAATCAATTTGGACCTGAGCCATGAGGCCAAAAGATTAACCAAAGAGAAGCACAAACACCATTTACTGTCAATCCATATAGAACTCAATCCTCTGACACAAAAGTGATAGTGTTTCAGAAAGCCCTTTCTTGGATCTGCATGAGTGTGTATCATCAAACTTGTAGATATATATAAGGTGTGTGTGAAGATAACACCCATGTATATTTCTCAACACAGAGAAACATGTTTGATATTCCATTGTCAGCTGCTGTTCCACTTAGGAAAACTGTCCCTGGGTGATCTTGCATGGTAATGTTGCATAGGTATATAATGCCCCCCCCCCCAAAAAAATACCGGTGTAGATAAAATAAATGTCATGTGTGAAATGGCAGAGTCAAGTGTCAAGGAGAACTGACTGGCAGATATTGGCTGACTTGAACCAGTTCAGATTCCTGTCTCTTTTTCAGAAAGGGACCTTGGGCAGGCTTCTAAAGCATTCTGGCTGAGTGGCTGTTTTTAATAGAGTGTGCACAGAAAATTGTTGGAAGCAATTGAATTAAGGTTGTGTTATTAGTCCATTTGTACAATATGCTCTCGTTATTGATGATCTGGTTAGTGGGCAGGGAGTCTGGAGGTTGTTAAAAGCAAAATGTGTTGATTTGCTGCTTGAGATTTGTGTAGCCATTAACAGAAGGAGCGACT
>NC_138028.1:51912533-51969143 GCF_964106645.2 Podarcis pityusensis | reverse complement strand
AAGGGCCATCGAGTCCAACCCCCTGCCAAGCAGGAAACACCATCAGAGCACTCCTGACATATGGTTGTCAAGCCTCTGCTTAAAGACCTCCAAAGAAGGAGACTCCACCACACTCCTTGGCAGCAAATTCCACTGTCGAACAGCTCTTACTGTCAGGAAGTTCTTCCTAATGTTTAGGTGGAATCTTCTTTCTTGTAGTTTGGATCCATTGCTCCGTGTCCGCTTCTCTGGAGCAGCAGAAAACAACCTTTCTCCCTCCTCTATGTGACATTCTTTTATATATTTGAACATGGCTATCATATCACCCCTTAACCTCCTCTTCTCCAGGCTAAACATGCCCAGCTCTCTTAGCCGTTCCTCATAAGGCATCGTTTCCAGGCCTTTGACCATTTTGGTTGCCCTCCTCTGGACACGTTCCAGTTTGTCAGTGTCCTTCTTGAACTGTGGTGCCCAGAACTGGACACAGTACTCCAGGTGAGGTCTGACCAGAGCAGAATACAGTGGCACTATTACTTCCCTTGATCTAGATGCTATACTCCTATTGATGCAGCCCAGAATTGCATTGGCTTTTTTAGCTGCCGCGTCACACTGTTGGCTCATGTCAAGTTTGTGGTCAACCAAGACTCCTAGATCCTTTTCACATGTACTGCTCTCAAGCCAGGTGTCCCCCATCTTGTATTTGTGCCTCTCATTTTTTTTGCCCAAGTGCAATACTTTACATTTCTCCCTGTTAAAATTCATCTTGTTTGTTTTGGCCCAGTTCTCTAATCTGTCAAGGTCGTTTTGAAGTGTGATCCTGTCCTCTGGGGTGTTAGCCACCCCTCCCAGTTTGGTGTCATCTGCAAATTTGATCAGGATGCCCTTAAGTCCATCATCCAAGTCGTTGATAAAGATGTTGAATAAGACCGGGCCCAAGACAGAACCCTGTGGCACCCCACTAGTCACTCTTCTCCAGGATGAAGAGGAACCATTGATGAGCACCCTTTGGCTTCGGTCAGTCAGCCAGTTACAAATCCACTGAGTGGTAGCATAGTCAAGACCGCATTTTACCAGCTTCTTTACAAGAATATCATGAGGCACCTTGTCAAATGCCTTGCTGAAATCAAGGTAGGCTACATCCACTGCGTTCCCTTCATCTACCAAGCTTGTAATTCTGTCAAAAAACGAGATCAGGTTAGTCTGACATGACTTATTTTTCAGAAATCCATGCTGACTATTGGTGATCACAGCATTCCTTTCTAGGTGCTCACAGACTGTTTGCTTAATGATCTGCTCCAGAATCTTCCCTGGTATTGATGTCAGACTGACTGGGTGGTAATTATTTGGGTCCTCTCTTTTCCCCTTTCTGAAAATAGGGACAACATTTGCCCTCCTCCAGTCTGCCGGGACTTCGCCTGTTCTCCAGGAATTCTCAAAGATGACTGCCAGTGGTTCTGCGATCACATCTGCCAGTTCTTTTAATACTCTTGGATGCAGTTCATCTGGCCCTGGAGACTTGAATACATCTAAACTAGCCAAGTATTCTTGTACTATCTCCTTAGTTATTCTGGGCTGTGTTTCCTCTGCTGAATCATTTGCTCCAAATTCTTCAGGTCGGGCATTGTTTTCTTTATCGGAGAAGACTGAGGCAAAGAAGGCATTGAGGAGTTCAGCTCTTTCTGTGTCCCCTGTTTGCATTTCACCATCTTCTCCTCTGAGTGACCCCACTGTTTCTTTGTTCTTCCTTTTGCTACGGACATACCCATAAAAGCCTTTTTTGTTGCTTTTAACCTCTCTAGCAAGCCTGAGTTCATTCTGTGCTTTAGCTTTTCTGACTTTGTGTCTACACGTGCTGGCTATTTGTTTGAATTCCTCTTTGGTGGTTTCCCCCCTTTTCCATTTTTTGTACACATCCTTTTTTATCTTAACTCAGTTAAAAGTTCTTTAGATAGCCACCCTGGCTTCTTTAGGCACCTTCCATGTTTCTGTCTCATTGGTATTGCCTGACGTTGTGCTTTTAGTATCTCCCTCTTAACAAACTCCCAGCCATCATGAACTCCCTTTCCTTTTAGTATTACTGTCCATGGGATCTCACCCAGCACTTCCCTAAGTTTTATGAAGTCAGCTTTCTTAAAGTCAAGAAATTGAGTCCTAGTATGCTTGGCTGCTCCTTTCCGCTGTATAGTAAACTTCAGAAGAGCATGATCACTCGCGCCTAATGATCCTTCCACTTCTACCCCACTAACCAGGTCATCAACATTGGTTAGGACCAGATCTAAAATGGCTGTTCCTCTTGTTGCTTCTCCCACTTTCTGGACAATGAAGTTGTCTGCAAGGCCAGTGAGGAATCTGTTTGACCTTATGCTCTTGGCTGAGTTTGACATCCAACAAATATCCGGGTAATTGAAGTCCCCCATTACTACTATCTCCCTTCCTTTTGCATGCTTGGCCATCTGTTCCAGGAAGGCATCATCTATGTCCTCCGTTTGGCTTGGGGAATCTATAGTAAACTCCCACAATGAGGTCACTGTTATTCTTCTCTCCCTTAATTTTGACCCAAATGCTCTCACTTTGGCTTTGAGGTTCTAAATCTTGGATCTCTTCACAGGTATACACATCCCTGACATATAACGCCACTCCTCCTCCTTTCTTGTCTGGTCTGTTTCTCTGAAATAGATTGTATCCCCCCATTATTACATTCCAATCGTGGGACTTATCCCACCAGGTTTCAGTGATGCCTATTATGTCATATTTAGTTTGCTGTACCAAGAGCTCAAGCTCATCTTGTTTATTTCCCATGCTTTGCGCATTAGTGTACAGACATTGAAGTCCATTAATCATTCCCCCGTGACTCTTATTTAAGGATTTTTTCCTCCCACCACTAGGTCTGTGTGCTGTTTGCTCCATTTGGTCTATGACATTTGGATGATCATCTTCATCAATTGATAGACTCCTACCTTCAGGAGCACTGTCTCCCTCCCCCACGTTTGTCAGTTTAAAGCCCTCCTGATGAGGTTTCTGAGATTTTTGGCAAAAACATTTCTCCCAACCGTTGTGAGGTGCAGCCCATTGCTTGCCAGAAGTCCATCTTCAAGAAACTGCAGTCCGTGATCTAAGAATCCAAACCGTTCCTGTTTACACCATTTGCGAAGCCAGCTGTTCACTTCCACTATTTTCCCCTCTCTCCCTGGGCCACGTCGTTCAACTGGGAGGACAGATGAGATCACAATTTGTGCATTTAATTGCTTCAATTTCCTGCCCAGAGCCTCATAGTCTCTTTTGATCTTCTGGAGGCTATTGCTTGCAGTGTCATTGGTTCCCACATGAACCAAGAGGAAGGGGTATTTGTCAGTAGGTTTTATGATTCCTTGCAGTCGTTCAGTTACATCTTGGATCTTAGCCCCGGAGAGACAGCACACTTCCCGAGACATCTTGTCAGGCCCACAGATCACTGCTTCTGTTCCCCTCAGTAGGGAATCCCCTATCACCACTACACGCCTCCTCTTAGGTTTGGTCGGGGTTCTTCTGTGAGCTGTCCACTCCAAGGTCGCCTGCACATTCCCTGAGGACTGACTTTGCTGCTCGTCTTCATATACTTGATCGACTGTAATGAGGGAGAGATCCTCAAATGGAGTCTGCTCTTCGTCTTCCATGCTAGGGGAGAGGACCTCAAAGCGATTGTGTATTTCTAAACAATCAGAGCGAACCCTGGGCCTCCTACTTCTTTGAGTCACGTTTCTCCATATATCTGGCTCCTGTGTTGGTGAACTAGCGTCCTTCTCAGGGGAGTCCCCTGTCTCCTCCTTGGTGGAGACGGTGTGCTCTGTTGCTTCCAAGAAGAGCTCCAGCTCTCTAATTCTTTGGAGCGTAGCTACACGTTCCTCCAGTTGCTGGACTTTGTCTTTTAAGAGGGCAATCAACATGCAATTGCTGCAGGTAAAGCTGCCTGCAACCAATATGGTTGGGTCACTGAGAGAACAGGGTGAGAACAGGATGCTGGTCTAGATGAGTGGCCTGATCCAACAGGCTCTTTGTACACTCTTTTGTGCTACTGAGTTCATGTCTTCCTTGTGGCCTTCCTATAGGAATCTTCTTGGTCACTGTGAGGAAAAGGAGTTGAGTCTAATCCATCAGGACTCTTCTTACAGTCTTATGTAAAACAAAACAAAAAAAGATGTAAAAATTTGTCTGTACATCTTTCAAATTGGACTCCAAAAAGGCCAAGTATTTTTAATGCAAGTATTTGAAACCACCAATGGCTGTTGTATCTGCACTCACTGAAGGAGGCCTCAGTCGGGATATACACACTAATTATTCAGTGTGCAGCAAATGAGACCTTAGAACTTGTTTCACAGGATGTGTGCCTCAGTGCTAATCATGCTTCTGACATTACAATCCTATACGTAACTACTCAGAAGGAAGTTCTATTGAGTTCAGTGGGGCTTACTCCCTAGTACATGGTTATAGGACTGCACCCCAAATGTCATTGTATTGGTATGAAACATGCATACCTCACTGGAAGGGACTGTGTACTCTTGAGCAAATATTCAGCTGTGGGTCACAGTGGCGTAGCGTGGGTTGTCAGCACCTGGGGCAAGGCAAGTAATTTGCGCCCCCTAACCCGGTAGGGGCAGAGAGCTGCGAGTGCAGGCACACACACACCCCAGATGTTGCTCCCGGTGTGGCCGCCCCCCCTGCACCCCCCACGCTACACCACTGGTGGGTCATGACCTTTTGCAGCTGTGTTTGAGCACCCTCTGTTTAGACTTCAAGCTCTTATCTACAGAACAGGAGGCTTGCTTATTCTCGTGTTGCCCAAAGAAGTAAAGCCTATTATTGAAGATGATAGCAAAGGAAGTAAGTGCATAAACAATTTTTTTATGTGCAAATAAGATTTCTGAAAAAGGCAGGTGCGACTGTTGCATGTTGTGACACAAAAAGGTGCTGGATTATAATGCATCTTTGAAAACTGTGTTGTAAAAGCAAATCTGAGCTTGCCTCTCATCCAGTTCGCATTTCCATGTAAGGATCTAGTTACGCTGCAGGTTTCCGTGTGTCAAAATTGTGTGTTGTATGTGTATCATCAAACTGCTGCTGAATTAAATGCAAACCCTATGTTTGTCTTGTTGTTGTTTAGTCGTTTAGTCGTGTCCGACTCTTCGTGACCCCATGGACCAGAGCACGCCAGGCACTCCTGTCTTCCACTACCTCCCTCAGTTTGGTCAGACTCATGTTTGTAGTTTCGAGAACACTGTTTGTCTATCAACAGATAATTTATGGCAAAATGACTATCCCCAGCTTTGTTGGTATCTCTTTCTCTGCATTTTTTAGGAGTGAGTTGCAAAGGATTTGTTTGTCAGCGCCCCTCCCCATCGCTGTGATGTCTTTCATTTTCCTTTTGCTTGCTTTGCTTTTGGGGCCCAGAGAATTTTGCTTTGTTACTGTGATGGCCTAGGACTTGGGCTCGGACTCAGAACCAGAGGAGTCTCAGTCTGCACCAGATCCTTTGCCTCAGGCATCATCTGAACCAATTCTGGGGCCTGATCCTGAAGAGTCCCAGTCTGCACAGGTTCCTCTGCAACAAACACCAGCTGGGCCGAGTCAGGGGCCTGAGCCTGCCCTGGCTCCAGATGCAGGGATTACCTCGTCGCCTTCAGCTGGGCCATCACTTACAGCTGCTCCATTACCAGTTTGGTCAGGGGAGGCTGAGGCAGCCCCTGGGTCTAGTAGCCCACTGACGTCTCCCAAGCTGCAGAGACTAAGGTCTGAGAGAAAGAGAGACCTGAGTACTCGCAGGAGGAGTGCTCGCCTTTGGGCAAAACAGGGAGGTGAGTCGCCAGGGGATCAGGACCGGTTGCTACCCCAACAAAGATAATAGGCTGTCGGACCCCGCCCCAGGTTGCAGGAGCAACATTGCTGTTTGCCAGATCCTGTACCTGTCCTTGCCTGGTTTCCTGCCTTGATCCTGTCGGACTGACTCCTAGTGGAACCTTCAGATTCTGGACCAGACCTGGGCCACAGTTTTTGGGTTACCCCTGGGCCCAGCACAGTTACATAGGGTTGCCATATTTTGAAGAGCCAAAAAAGAGGACACATCCTCACATATAAAAAAAGAAGTAATTGGGGGCAACCTCATACGAGCTCCTACAGAGGGTATTGAATGTGAGAAGCTTACAAAGCACCACTTATGCCCCAGAGGGGTAGGGGGCACAATAGTGGAGTCAACCCCTCAGCTCACCTAGGGCCCCCCTCCTGTTTAGGGGTCCAAAGGGGTTACTGTGCCCCAGTTAGGACTCCTGTGAGTGGGTAAGGCTGGGTCAGGAGGGCATATGCGTGTTTTCCTCCCTCTCTCAGGTGAAGGGGACTCACTCACCTTGAAGTAGCCTCCAAGCTAGTATGAGTGGGGGTTTAATGCTGTTTGTTTTTTAACAGCATCAGTTTGAATATACCCACATGTTCCTAACTCCTGAGCCTTTGGAATGGAGCAGTTTGGAAATCTGAATAAATATATGAAAGCATCTACATGTCTTAGTGAGTTAAATTGCAAGCTTGAAACCGCTGGCTCCAGATTAATCCCATAGATGTCTGTAGAACTAGCCCAGAAGTGATTGGCTTGAGATCTGCAGTTTAGCTGCTTAGCTGACTCCCAGTGCAAGAGCGATGGAATAAAATCAAAGGAAATTTAAGTGAGTGCTTGGGAACTACTATTGACAATGAAGTCTCCCAGGATGCAAAATAACCTTGAGGCAGAAGTAGAAGCTCCATCATTGGGAATCTTTAATATTTGATTGGACAATGACATCTATTATTTAGTATTAAGGGGATAAATCTTCCATTAAAAGGTTACAAAGCGAGCAACAAAACCGGGAAGATCTTTAACATCACAAATATTTAGGTTATTCTTAAAAAGCAAATTTTGACTGCCTGAGTGTATGTAGTTTCTTTTTATTGAATAAACCTTTAATCACAAACTCCAATTTGTTCATAACCTTTTGCATTCCACATGGAATGCAATATACTTTAAAAAACAGAAGCAAATCTCCTATACGTATGCTTTGTTAGATGTGCCCATTTCGCTCATGTCTTTAAAGATTTTCCCAGTTGATGGTGTTAATATATTCTTAACTAACTCTGGAAATACAACTTTCATTAGGTTATTTAGCAACATAGCTATAAATCCTGGTGAAGAGAGGCATGATATTCAAAGAGCATAGTGAATTCCTCTATTGATTTGTTTGTTTGCTAAAATATTTATATTGTACACTTTGGTCAGAAAGTTTCCAAGGACAGTGCATCAGGATAACATTCACCTGTGATGTGAGCCCAAATTCACTTCTGTGTGACAGACAGACTTGCCAACAAGTGAAATACAGTCGTACCTCGGGTTATGAACTTAATTCGTTCTGGAGGTCCATTCTTAACCTGAAACCGTTCTTAGCCTGAGGTACAACTTTAGCTAATGGGGCCTCCTGCTGCCGCCGCACCACCGGTGCATGATTTCTGTTCTCATCCTGAGGTAAAGTTCTTAACCTGAGGTACTACCTCCGGGTTATCGGAGTCTGTAACCTAAAGTGTTTGTAACCCGAGATGTTTATAACCCGAGGTACCACTGTATCTAACTTTAAAATAGTTAAGCAATATCTGTTTGTTTCTGTGTTTATCTTTCATAAACAAATGCATTTTGAAACAGTGATAAAAGTGCCCCAGGTATTTTAGAATGAGGAGGAAAAAGTGCATTGGTGATGGCATGGGAACTAGCCCATCAGCACCTTGGAGAGCAGGCTTTCCCCCAGTTCAAACAGAGCTGCACTGCAAATTTGCAAAACCAGGGTTGTTGGGTTTTTCAAAGCTGTCCAAGGAAAACTATATTTGCACTGACTGACCCCCAAGAGATTGCTTCCAAACAAGCCCTCCTCATCTAAAGCAATTACAGCTGTTTTCACCCTAACATTATACACGGGGAAGTCTTAAAGTTTCCATACCTTCACTGTACTCTTTTTGGTGCCTGCTAAAAGCATTATTGTTTAGACAAGCCTACTCAGATGCTTCGACAGTTGAGATCATTTTAATCTGTTTTAATGTGTTAACTTTTTCAGGTTTTAAAGTAGAGTTGTAGTTTTTTCTTGATTTTCTTGTTTTACATTTTTGTACACCACTTTGAGTGAGTTAGTTAGTTTTACAATCAAGCGGTGTACAAATTTTATGTAATAGTAACAATTAATAATACCAGTTTCATTAAGGTACCCTGATTCTAGAGAGAAATTCTGACTTCTGTGTTTGTCCTGGCACCTGAGACATTTAAGCCACAATCCTACACACATTTACCTTGGAGTAACTCCCAGTGAACTCCAAGCAGTGCGCTCCAAGCAGTGCTTGGGGGATGCCTTCAGCAGGCCATGTTGCCATGTGAAAATTGTAGTGTCACCCTTAAACATATATCAAAAGGACAAGGCAGGGAGAAAAAGGGAATTCATGCCGATTGAGTATCCTGGGGCGATCAAAAAGGCTTGCTTCTGAGTAGACATGTGTATAACTGTACTCTTAACACCTAGCTATCCTCTAAAACTCTTGAGTGTTTTTTTAAAAAAAGAAAATATCTGCTCACCAGGTGTAAGATGATACACATAGGATTTGAATTATCATTTCCAAGGTGGGGGGGCGGGGAATCACCACACACTTGCCTTTCATCTCCATATTTATGTAGTAAAAGAGCCTGGTGAAAAGGTGTACAAACGATAAAATAGCCTGCTGTTTCTCTGGGCATAATAATATGTGATTGCATCGCACTTGGGGGTAGTGTTCAAACTGGGGTGATAGGAGGTGGGATACCATTACCAGTTCTTTTCATGTGGTCCTGAAATTGCCACACTTCTTTGAAGCCGTCCTGGTTTGGAACAAAAGCCCCCCGCTGCCTTCCCCCTGCGCTCCAAGCAGTGCTCGGGGGATGCCTTCAGCAGGCCATGTTGCCATGTGAAAATCCTAGTGTCACCCTTAAACATATATCAAAAGGACAAGGCGGGGAGGAAAAGGGAATTCATGCTGATGGAGTATCCCGGGGCGATCAAAAGGCTTTAAGGGGTAACTGCTTGATTAAGTGGTTTTCAGTATGTGACTTGAGTATCTTTGCAATGCAAGGGAAGCTATAGGTAACACTCCTAAGTGCCAGGAGAAGCCAGTGACAAATTAAAGTGACATTTCTGTTCCTTCTGAATGGAAATGTCATTATTCTCTCATGGCCCTTTTTTTGGTCCTTTTTGTTCTTCCACACACCCTTCTCATTTCTTTTCATCTGTCAGATTCTTTCTCATTCAGCCTATTCCCTATTTTTCTGCATTAGTGACTTGTGCATCTCCTAGGCAAAAGGGAGGAGGTTTTGCACTGTTGGATCCCCTCAATCCCCCCACCATGGTTACTTGCAGCCCTATTATGTTCTCTCCTCAAGCATTCCCTAAGCACCTTTAGGTTGCAGCTGAATGGTGGAGCATGTTTGTTGAAGCTGAGTGACGGAGCATGTTTGTTGTATACAAAAGGCCCGGTTTCAGTTCCTGGCATTTCTGGGAGTAAGCCCTGTCTGTAACATTGTCAGTCTGTGTGGACAATACTGAACCAGGTGGGTGAATAATGAGGCTCAGATTCACCATTTTCACCATTTAAGGAGCCCACCTCTAATCCTGTGCTCATGAAACAGATGACCATCTTCAACACAGGACAGTTGCAAAACAGATGGGATCTTGGGAGGTATTCAACTTTCTGCCTATAGATATCCTGCCCTGTTTATTATCATACTTGAAGCAACTCTGTGGCCACTACTGGAAACAGAAAGCTAGTCTGTGGACTCATCTCCATTCATAAAAATAAAGCGCTTTATATGTGTTACAACACAGTGACACCAAATGGTGCTGTGGAGTCCCATCTTTCGCCAATGGGATTTCCCTGTATGAAGTTTACAATACATTTAAATGAATCGCTTCTTTGATGTGTCTGGATCCAGCCCAAGTCAATTCAGCATGGCAGTTCTTATGTCCCTATTCTGGACATTAACCGTTTCAGGAAAAGTTCTGGGAGGATCATGGTCAGCAATGGAATTTGAACAGAAACCCTTCTAATTTTTACCTTTGTTCATTCATTTATAACTGCAAGCTCTAATTGACTAACTTGAATGATGAATCAACTAAAACCTTGACTGCAATCTTAAATTTATCTTCCAGTAGTATTGGCAATGAGCAAAAATACCAGGACTCTGGGCTCTTAATGGTGGTTAATTTATTTCTTAACATGTTGCTAGCCCTGTTATTTGTTTATCTTACTTTATTTTCATTTCAACTTATTTGTATTCCTCATACTTAGGGCCTGTTCTTTATTCTACAAACATATGCAAATTTAAATATAAAAGCTCACAGCAATATGCACTGACATACAGAGACAAAGTTTGCCAGGCCAACAGATGAAAGTGTCTTAACCCCGTATCTGGAAAAAGTCCAGACTTGGGCTTTCATTAACCTCCAAGAGAAGAAAGTTCTATGAATTCTGACAAATTATGAAGGGTCCCTATGCACCTTTGTTCAGCTTTGGTGAATGAATTATATGGGTAAACTGGGAAATTTTAAAAATTTCGATACCACATTAGAAAAAAGCAATCCCTAAAACAGATAAACCCCAAGCCCCATAGTTCTCCTAATGGGTGACACATATGAGAACAAGCTAGCCTGAAGGCACCCTACATTTCTAGAGTTCAAACCTCAAAAAGCCAAATAACCTTTGCAGGATAGCATGAAGTGTCAGTATTGCATATTCATCTATTTCATCTGGAAAGGTTAAAAAAAAAGTTTAAATAAGTTAAAAGGCAAGCTAGGGAATGCAATCCTTCCACTTAATACAAAACAAAGATTGTAGAATATCAATGCACTTTGAGAGCTATATCCTAGTAGTTCCTTGTGTATTTGTGATGATTTGCAAGTAACCTGACAGCGCATGAAATAATTGTCTTTGTAGATATGAAACAACATTGACATCCACTTTGAAATTTAAATGAATGGAACGCAGTGCAGTTCTTTTAAGTGCATAATCTTGGTGTGTTGATTCTTTCTTCTTCTTCTTTTTAATGTGTTAATTACACCAGCAGGTATTAGTTTAAGTGAGTTCTATTATTGAGCTATAAGACACACTCAGTGTTTGGATATTGCTGGGCAATTATATGCTACTCTAATTGGTATAATAATATCACACACACACTCAAAATAAGTATTTTTTTCTTCAGCTGGGTTTGGTGCTGATGCTTGCTAGGAATGAGTCTTGCTATAGCTTGCAAGGCTGATGTTGCAAAACCAGCTGAAGAAGTCCTGTACTAACCGCTTGGGTGCCTGGGGGGTGGGAGTGTTCCCCACCCCCACCCCCTTGGTGTGGTACCCAGTGCCCCCCACCCCCCAGCTACACTTCTGCCTGTAATGTTTCTAGGGAAGCCCTCCAGATCTGCCACATGCCAGAAAAACTTCCACTGACCCAATCAACTCAAGCTGCCGGTTCCTGCTTATGCGTATTCCTGCTTAAGAGTGACCATTGTACTGTTTGAATATTTCCCTTTGTCCAAAATCACATCAACCTGTAACAAAGTGGCTGCAAATAAGAAGGGGAATTATCCCAGGTTAATAGGTTTATAGTCCTTTACCAGGTGATGTACTTGTTAAATGAAAGCTCTCTGCTATAAGATAAAATCTTGATTCCGTGCTCCGAAATACTTGATCGCATTTGGTGATGTTTTAAATGCCTTCCGTGGGAGACCATTAAATTTCTCATAAAGAACTTCGCAGCCCTAATTATGAACTGTTTCATTCTAAACAGCAGAATTTAATCTTGTCGAGTTTTGGTATCAATACTTGCATTATCAGACCTGTCAGGTTGCACTCATTTTGTGGGAGCTTCAATTTCATGCCGTTTTAAGCAATTTCACTGGCGAAGTACAGAGAGTCGCAATATCTTTAATGGGAAATGGAAATTCACAGCAAAAACTTGCTCAAATCTCATTTTCGCTCAGCATGAGAAAAGGCCATCATGGAGTTGTGCAAAAAGAAAAAAAGAAGAGTGTGTCTGTATGTAATTATAACCTCCCATAGCATCTTTTCACCCCTCTTACCTGCATCGCTTTTTAATAGAGAGTTGTTTCAGTTGACGCACAACAGCCTGGGTTTCTGGGTTAGGACTCAATAGCAAAGTCAGATTACAGCAAAATATGCACAGCACTGAGAGTCAAGGCAGACCTGATTGGCAGCTGAGCTGCCACTATGTAGTCAAAATTAAGGAAGAGTGAGCCATTATTGTGTATGTTTTAAAAGCCCATGTCCCTCTCCCCCTCCCAGCACCTAGCACAACTGCTTAATGCTGCCTGCTCTCTCTCTCTAGCAGACAGAATTCCAGTTAGATTGTCGTGTGTGTGGCTGTGCTGGATATGGATATGGCCAGCCCTGGGAAATATTTTCAATTCCCTTGAGCATTTGTTTTGTGTCTGCTGCAAAATGAGTTTTTTGGCTTCCTAATACAGAATGTGGAAGACTCTCTTTGAGGATTTGTTAGGAGATCTAGCAATATATGAGAAAACGTGTTCTATCCTCAGCTGTTTGGGGGGAAATGTGAATCAGCTCCTACAAAGACACAGTCGGCTTAATCCTGAGATATATCTTTTTTGTTTTTAATATAAAACTTTGAACTCTTTTTGCTTGTGGTTAAGTATTTGAGCTTTTGGAGCCTACCTCAGGCACCTGGGGCGTCCCCCCCCCCCAACTGTGAGAGCTAGAAGTCAAATGATTTTAAAATGAAAGCCTTAGGATATGAGCCTTTTTAGACTACCATGGTCACCAAATAGCAAGAAACTATTTTATTTTTGTGTAGAGTAAGCAACCATCGGACTTCAGAAACTGTTCAGCTCAAACACAACTCAACCAAGCCTAAGTCAGCTTCCAAAGAAAACCAAGTCAAGCAGAATGTGGCAGCCCTTATCTTCAAATTGCCCAATGGCCATCTGATCTTATGCTTTAAGACAGTCGTCCCCAAACTTGGCCCTCCAGCTACCACTGGACTACAACTCCCATCTTCCCTAGCTAACAGGAGCAGGGGTGAGGGGTGATGGGAATTGTAGTCCCAAAACAGCTGGAGGGTCGAGTTTGGGGATGCCTGCTTTAAGACAAGATGTCACCTTCTAACATTCTGTGCAGATGTTGAAGCACCCCTACATACTGATGGGTGGTCATCGGCAAAAATGTTGTTGTTGTTTAGTCGTTTAGTCGTGTCCGACTCTTCGTGACCCCATGGACCAGAGCATGCCAGGCACTCCTGTCTTCCACTGCCTCCCGCAGTTTGGTCAGTCTCATGCTGGTAGCTTCGAGAACACTGTCCAACCATCTCGTCCTCTGTCGTCCCCTTCTCCTTGTGCCCTCAGTCTTTCCCAACATCAGGGTCTTTTCCAGGGAGTCTTCTCTTCTCATGAGGTGGCCAAAGTATTGGAGCCTCAGCTTCACGATCTGTCCTTCCAGTGAGCACTCGGGGCTGATTTCCTTCAGAATGGATAGGTTTGATCTTCTTGCAGTCCATGGGACACTCAAGAGTCTCCTCCAGCACCAAAATAGAAAGGGCTAATACCATGTTACTCCTCAGGTGTTTTCTAAAGCACAAGACAAGATCATTTGGTGCCAGTGCACATCTAACATTCCTGATTCCTTAAGGCATTCCTGTTTAGCTGCAGGTTAGCACAGTTCCTCCTAAAGCTGGATTTAATGCAGGATAAGTCTCACATCAGCACAACCTACACTATGGTGAAACTCAACCAGGATTAACAAATATTTGAAGCTGGCTTCAGAACCCTGACTAGCATTAACAATATTTAAGGTCAATGCTGATATAAGCTTAGCTATAGTTAATGCATGCAAGAAGTAAGGATGGATCAGTCTATTTCTGGTCTGTCCATTTCACAGACATTCATGTGCACATTCATATGTTTTTTCCATCCTGCTTTCACATTAATCTGAATTTGGTTTTTTTGAAAAAAAACTGCACAAAAATTATATTTAAATTCTATTTCAAAACAATTTTATCACAAGCTACACATTTAAATCTTAGTCATGCTGACCACATGACCTGGAAGCTGTACGCCGGCTCCCTCGGCCTAGAGAGCGAGATGAGCGCCGCAACCCCAGAGTCGTCTGTGACTGGACCTAATGGTCAGGGGTCCCTTTACCTTTACCTTTACACATTTAAATATGTATTTTATCTTGGTGTATGCATTCCTAAACATTATGTCCTAAAATGCACATTTTTTGTAATGCATTTTGGTATGTTTTTGACCTGAGAATTACCCCACAAATTTCAGAGAAGGGCAACATGTTCCAGTCTGCACATCTTGTGCAAGAGATGCATATCAGCTTAGTTCACATTTGAATTCACAGAAATAAAAATCCAGTTTGGCTCTGTTTTCAGTAGCTCTCACTACTGAATTCTGTAGGGCTATCTGGTTATAGCAGAGAAGGGACAAAAGAAGTCCTTCACCATAGGCAGGGCACATTGATGCCCTCTCCAATATTGCCATAGAATGCAACCTTTTCCTTTTCCCATATAAGTTGCCACTGACGCCTAATGGGGGGAAAATAACACAATGTCTTCTCCTTAAATATCCTCCAGCCATTCTATGCTTGGAGTAGAACATGTGTGGGGAATCTTGGACCCTCCAGATGTGGCTGAACTACAGCTCCTGTATTGTAGTTCCGCCACATCTGGAGGGTCAAAGGTTCCCCACTGCTGAAGCAGAATTTTGTTAATGGAGGTGACACCAGGGCTTATCTAGACCTTTTTCCTGCTTTTAGATACTTACTGGTGTCTCTCTTTGTCTTTTCTTGACTGGAACATTTTCTAGAAAGGATTCTGTAGGAAGGCGCCTCTGCCATTTTCCCCAAGTAACATTTTGTCGACTTTATGGTTCCATTGCACTTAGCAACTGTTCAAAATTCTTCTCTCCCCCACCCTGTTGTTTTATCTAAACGATACTTTCCATATGCTTACCCTTTTCAATTTGTTAAGGTTGAAAGCACTTTTTTAAATAAAAAAAAGACCTAACAATGGCAACTGTCGTTCTTGTATTTGTGACCTTGCAGGGCATGTTACCTTTGTGATATGAACAAACATGCCCCAAGACTACTACAGGCATCACCAAATGCATTTTGCTAGTGACTTCATTTAATTCTCCGGGGTTTGAAGGTTAAGTGCATTAATTTACTGTGCCATTTTGCCACCTGCAATGGTTTTTTGAGAGGGAGAGAGAATGTCTCCAATTCAGTACCTTTAAATCACTTTGATACGATTTTAGGTTCTGTAAGGCAAGTTTGCTGCCGGTATAAAATGCCTCCAAGAAACTCGGGGAGGAGGCTTGCTTCAGCTGTTGTTCATTATAGGAAGATTAATGGGGCCACTGATCCCATTAATTTGTTATTGAACCTTAGCTTAATATAACAGGTCAAAACAGTCCTACATCTACCTTCTGGACAAGTTTACTCAGTGGATAGATTCCTTTCTTATTCTGTAATACATTTCCCCAGGAAATTTCCTTCTAGCACAGCATCTGATTTTAATGAGACTTTTTGTTTCAGACGAATATCTGTTGATGGGTGTCTTATGTGGCTTAACCAATATCACAGTGAACACTCGTGAGCCAAGCCCTTTCTGCTTTTTTAGCCAGGAACCACAGCCACCATTGCATTTGGCATTGTTCTCCACAGCCTAAACTGCCAATCTGCCTAGAAACCAGGGCTGGGGAAAGTGGCCCTCCAGACCTCTCTCTATGGCTCTCAGGACTTTCCCCAGGCCACGACCTTCACTGGCCTCACCCTCCTCAAGTGCCAATCAAGGATGTGACCTTGAAGAACTGTGAGGATGGCTCCCGCGGGCCTGGATGGAAGACAGAGAAATGCATGTGTACAACCAACGGACTTGGGCATAGGCGGAATGTAGTCTACTGTTCTAACCCACTTTGCCTCTAGCCCCATCCCTTTTGTCACTGGCCTGCCCCAACCCTGAAAGACATTCCCTGAGAGGAAATGCAGTCCTAATGTTGTCAAGGGTTTCCTAACCCTGCTATAAACAAATATACCACTTCTCTCTCTCTCTCTCCCTCTCTCCACATGCTTGTACTCCCTGCCTCTGTCTTTCCTGAAACCCTCACAAAGAATTTCCACCAGGGTTTTTTCCCCCCTCGGTCACATTTTCTTCCTTATTGACACTATATTAACCTCTGTGTGTGGTTCCATAAGTGTTGGGTAATACACTTGTGTGTTATTGCCATTCTGCCCTTTAAAAGGTGTTTCATCAGTAAATGGCCCTGTAACTGCAGGGTAAGGACAAAGTCACTCTGGACCCTGTCACTGCCCAGCAAAGCAATGGCAGCTTGGTAGTTGTGCTCTCTCGCTCTCTCTCTCTCTCTCTCTCTCTCTCTCTCTCTCTCAGAGTAGCTGCCAGAGGAGATCCACCGCTGGATAGAAATGCCTGCTAACAGCGCATCTTTTTACCCTTTTATTCTCAAACCTATCTTCCCTTCATGACCCTACTGCTGTGTGTCCTAAAGCAGGGCCTATGTCGTACCTTGATTTATGTACAACATGTTTTTAATGCAGGTGTGCTATAAATGTTTTGATTTATTAATTAATTCAATCGTCATTTCGGCATTCCTCTCTCTGGTCACACTGCCATTATAGACTTCCATTATGGAAAGGGGGTTGGAAAATTGCAATGTGTCCTTCTTTTGACTGGCTGCTCCTTGTAGGGAGAAGAAGCCAAGGGGTCAAGTCCTTGCTACTGGTGAGAGCCTGGAGTTCAGACATGTCTAAAGCAAGCCAAAGCCATTATAGAAAGGCAGTGCCAAGCTAGTTCTGCTATTTGCTCCCACTTGGGGTGAGGGTATTGTGGGGGGAAACTCGGCCCATTCAGACCTCTGCAAAGAAAGAACAAGGTGGTGGGAACAAAGATGTCTTAATGTACATGGAGAAAGTCACCTGGGACACGCTGACATTTCATTCAGGAGGGGGAATTATGCAAGATCGCAGCATCCGAAATGGCCACTGTTTTCTCACAAGAAAAAATGGGGTGTCCTTTTGGGGGGTGACACTTGGAGGTTATGTTGTCCAGGCAAGCTGCACTCTTAAGCTGGATCTAGACACATCAAAGAAACGTTTCAGTTAAATGCATTTTAAACTTCGTATGAGAAATCGGGTTGGTGAAAACGGAACTCCACAGTGCCATCTGGTGTCACAGTATTAGAATGCATAAACAATGCATATAAAGTGCTTTTTCTTTGCCGGTGTAGCCGAGTCCGTAGTAGTGTTTGTCCACAACACATAGGCATGAACATGAGCTATTTCAAAGTGAAATTGAAAATGTTGCAAAGGAAGCCATGATAGAGATACTTTTCTTTCTAACGTTTTGTCTTTGGCTCTGTTTTCTTACTGCTATTGTCCATTTGCCCCGCGGAGCACATACTCTCACAAATGAGTTGGCCTGGAATGCAAGGAATGGGACAATTCGTGACAATGGCACCAAGGTGCACGGGTAGGTTTGCTTTGTGAACTGTGAATAGTAAACAACTTTCCTGGAATAGAGATATTCTGACTAGTGATGGGTGAACTCCCCTGGGCTCTATTCAGGTTGGAACCAGCAATTACAAGTGAAGTGGAGAATGCTCTGAAAAAAAACTTATTTTGCCCCACAAGAATTTAAAATCAACTAGTCTTAGCCCCCAACCTGTGAGGAAGAGAGGCCTGTGGGTGTTCCACTATCAAAGCAGCTTCCAGACTTAAGTGACTGAGAAGGAGGAATGCTCCTCCAGCTTGGAGGGGCCTGCAATGTTTGCCCATCCATGCCCAAGAGCAGCAGTACAAGTTGCTGAGGTTTGGCGACATCACAAATTCTCACCAGTTTGTAGTACAGTCATACCTCATGTCCGCTTCAGGTTACGTGTTTTCGTGTTGCGTCCCGCGGCAACCCGGAGTACCGGAACGGGTTACTTCCGAGTTTTGCTGCTCGCACGTGCGCAGAAGCGCTCAGTCACGCCGCACACATGTGCAGACACAGCCCTTCAGCTTGCACCAGTTCCGTGTTACACATGGGCCTCCGGATCGGATCCCGTCCATAACACTAGGTTCCACTGTACAGTGGTACCTCGAGTTGCATACGCTTCAGGTTACATACGCTTCAGGTTACAGACTCCGCTGACCCAGAAATAGTACCTCGGGTTAAGAACTTTGCTTCAGGATGAGAACAGAAATCGGGCTCCGGTGGCACAGCAGCAGCAGGAGGCCCCATTAGCTAAAGTGGTGCTTCAGGTTAAGAACAGTTTCAGGTTAAGAACAGACCTCCGGAACAAATTAAGTACTTAACCCGAGGTACCACTGTACAAAGGTTCCCACAACCTCAGCAGATTATTTCCCCCCGCCGCTACCTTTGCTGTGCCATAGAAAATTCCACACAACTGGGGTAGAAGAGTCAAAACAATCCCAAGTACCTTTCACTTTTATCTTCCATGGCAATTCATCATTAATCTGCAGACAAATTGTATCTTACCCTGACACTTCATCTTCGGTCTTTAAGCACCAGTTCTTGAGTGATGAGCCTGGATTCTGTCTCTAAAATACCCATCGAGACCCGCCATATTTCACCCTGATACCCACACCCCCCATTTTCTCTGAAAGAGCAATGTCTTTACTATAATCACTTTTTAAGTTTAGGTTTACTTCTGCAAATACTTTTCTTCTGACGTCTATGTTTGAAAAGTCTTACTGCTTCACCTTCATTGTAGGAACACAGTTGTGGTGCTACTGCCTGCCTAAAGTCATTCTTTTATAAATGTTTGAGGTTGTTTTTTAAACAACAACAACACAGCAACACAAGAATATATGAGCATTCGTATTATGTTGTTTAAAAGTAACCACCAGAAGGACTTTATAAAGGAAGGTCTTTAGGCAGGAAACAGCAGCACAACTGTCCTCTTACAAAAAGATTCTGAATCTGTGGCCTGCATGAGCCACCAGTTTTCTCTGAGCGATGTATTCTTTTTTGGCTGAAACTACTCACTTGGCATGACTTGCCCTGATGCATGTAATTTTGTAGTCTGTGCAACAGCTTCAGCTATCTTCCCTGTTCAGTTGTTTGTTAAACTGCAGCTGCCCTACAATGTAAGATGTTTTCTATCTTACACCATTATCATCAAACCGAAACATTATCCACCAAGCAGAAAACATTGCTGACCCCATTTGGACTGTTTCTTTCTGCTTCCAAGTGCCCAGAATCTCCTATTACTGCTTTATCTGTGAGTTCTTCCTACCTGTCTCTTGAGTTCACCACTTCAATGGCCCTTTCTTCCATTCTGAAACCCTATTCTATTCCATTTATTTATTTTGTTACAAGGAATGGGTAGAAAGCTTTCTCCAAGCCTTCCTTGAGTATATGGAGTAGAGTTTTCCTTGAGAAAACTTTATTTTTTTATGTGCTTTATATTCCTTTTGAATTATTGGTTTGCTGTTTGATGTCCTCTACCTCTAGTTTGTCCAGCTCTTGGGCATGAACATTTACTCACTGGATGTTTTCCACTTGTCTGTATAACACTGTCATTTATTTTTTACCAATGTCTATTTGAGAACCTGAATATTTCTGAAACTATTCATCATCGTGTCAACCCTGCAGATACTGAATGCTCGTGGATCATGCTTGGCTTTTGAACCAGCCATTTATTCCCAAATATGATTGCTTTCTTGGCATATCAGGCACAAATGGGGTCTCTTATTTGCAGCACACATTCCAGCTGTTTCCCAGCAACTTTAGGGAGCTTATTCTGTTGCACGTTCTCTTTACGGACATTTGGTAAGTTAAAAATAGTTTACTTACAAACACTTCAAAGGTCATATTCATGTACTTTTCCATACAGTGGCAAGAAAAGACAGGCAGCATAATTTAGGATACAAAAACGGTATTATTTTTTTATAGAAACACAAAGATGGCTTGATAAAGCCACACAGTCTAAGCTTGGAGCATCCAGTTTAGACCTCTTTATTGGTAGGGATCATATGGTGGAAGAAAAAAGAACAAAGAGTTTGGTTAACCTTTCCTCCCAAGGTTTGACCTAGCCAAGCCTGGCAGGGCAGCCCACTCTATGGTCTTAACCCTTTCATGCATTAATTAGACTTAAGCATGTTGGTTATATGAGGCTGATTTTTCCCACACAGTGCAGGGTAGTTGTACAATGGACTTCATTTGCCTCAGGCTCTGCTGTTTGTGAAACAAGGCAAGTTTCTCCCTTTTCCTTTTCCATCGCCTCCTGGTTGCTTCTTTTTTAGCTAGGGAGTTCAATCTGCCAATCTTCTTATTGCTGACACACAGAGCTGGTGATGCAGGAGGGAGAGTGCTGGGCCTGGCTGAAGGGAGTCCAGGTTCAGTAACCTCTTCTTGTACCCTGCGTCATCCTCTCAGAACACAAGAAGATAGGAACTCAGTCCCCTATCCACCTCTTTAGATCTCATCTGAGGGGAAGAAAATAACCACTAGAATGCTCCAGCCTTTGGCTACTGCACTCAATTCTTATTGAATTTCCACAGCATAAAATGCTACCAGGAGCTCAGTGGTTTGAAAATCACAGATAAACTTGGTTGGATCTTGACTTAGTCATGTTGTTGTTGTTGTTTAGTCATTTAGTCGTGTCCGACTCTTCGTGACCCCATGGACCAGAGCACGCCAGGCACTTCTGTCTTCCACTGCCTCCCGCGGTTTGGTCAAACTCATGCTGGTAGCTTCGAGAACACTATCCAGCCATCTCGTCCTCTGTCGTCCCCTTCTCCTTGTGCCCTCAATCTTTCCCAACATCAGGGTCTTTTCCAGGGAGTCTTCTCTTCTCATGAGGTGGCCAAAGTATTGGAGCCTCAGCTTCACGATCTGTCCTTCCAGTGAGCACTCAGGGCTGATTTCCTTAAGAATGGATAGGTTTGATCTTCTTGCAGTCCATGGGACTCTCAAGAGTCTCCTCCAGCACCATAATTCAAAGCATCAGTTCTTTGGCAATCAGCCTTCTTTATGGTCCAGCTCTCACTTCCATACATCACTACTGGGAAAACTATAGCTTTTACTATATGGACCTTTGTTGGCAAGGTGATGTCTCTACTTTTTAAGATGCTGTCTAGGTTTGTCATTGCTTTTCTCCCAAGAAGCAGGCGTCTTTTAATTTCGTGACTGCTGTCACCATCTGCAGTGATCATGGAGCCCAAGAAAGTAAAATCTCTCACTGCCTCCTTTTCTTCCCCTTCTATTTGCCAGGAGGTGATGGGACCAGTGGCCATATGTCATATCTAGCCCCAAAATTAAATCCCACTTATGTCAATGGGTCTACTGTAAGTGTGGCTTAAGTACGGTATGTGTTATGCTGCATTTTTACTCAGCCTTGTTTGGCTGCCATGCAAATGAGTCTGCATGCAGTAAGATTACCTCTCCCCCATTGTACTGTCACCTTGTAAAAAGAGAAAAAATCTACGCCCCCCATCCTTTCCTGCGTTCTTTTGTGTGCTCATGGAATGCCTGCACCCCACAGTTCATGGATACCTTCTCTCAGCTGCCATCTTCTCTGAAGTGTCACTTAAACCGGAGCTTATTCTGAATGAAAGGGGGACAATCGGGTCGCTCTCCTGATTTCCTCCATAAGCTCTTGCCCAGCCCATTGAGCTGAGGTGCATATTTCTCACATCATTGTTGATTATGAAGGTTTTAGTCAGGCAGCCGCGGGTAAGCAGGTGATTTCTTTTCATTGTCAAGACTTGACTGCCGCAAATAACCTCTCGGTTTGAACCGGAGCGCTTGAGTGCTGCAGAAGTCTTTCTCACACTCGGAAATCATAATGTCTTTCCTCTTCCCTCCACCCCCCCCCCAACCTCCATTAATCTCTGTTTAATCCAGGCAGCGCTGTAAGGACTAAAAGAACCTTTACATTACATACAGGTAGGATTATGGCTTATTCGGTAAGGGGAGGGAGAGATTGATTTTTTGCTGCTGCTTCTCCTTTGAATTCCCGATAACTTTTAACTTTTCTGATATCCTGAGCAGACACTTCTCTCCACTCAGCCTGTCTCTGTCAAAGGTGAAGATGTAGCCCTCAGAACGAAAAGTAAATACCACAGCTCTTGCAGAAGGCAAGCAGAGCCCACCTAATTCTCTGACAGTGATGGCATTTTGTGAACTAAACCCTGCAAGCTGATCTGACGTTCCCATTTTCTGTCAGTCTTCCCCTCCTCGTCTTGCTTCTTATGTATTTAATGGTTGCTCTGGCATGGAAAGAGAGAGCTTTTGGAGCCAAAGGTGGTGCTTGTGTGAATTGATGCCTGCCCAACAGGAAACTCCCAAGTTCAGCTATCACTGCCAGCCTGTCAATTCTTGGGATCAAATGAGACGTGATGGGGGCAGCCAGGTTGGATTATCCATATGTCCCAAAACTAGGCTTGAACCCAGAGTGGAATGAGTAAAAAAACAACAACTCAGATAGGTTTTTTTTCTGCTGAACCACTACAACCCTTTTGAGCACCTTGCCCTAGCAAAGTGATATTAGTGACTGGGCTATAGTTGTGAAATTCCTAAGGGTCCAGGGAGGAATTTTACAGGAATGGATGCACTATCTCCTTCAAGGCAGCAGGTGCTACTCCCTTGTGTAATGATGTATTAGCCACTTCCTAGACCCATCTTGTCAACCCTCCTCAGCTAGCTCCTGGTTGTATTCACTGGATTTCTATTCTGGACATGGGACAGATAAGCAAACATCAGCAACCTCTGCTCCCATTTCTGTCAGAATTCTCTGACATCCCTAGAGGCAGGTTCCAACTACTGCATGTTTATTCTGTTGCCCTAGCAATGACAGGGTCCATACACAAAGGGCTTACAGTCTACAATAGACAGGCAAGGTCATGTTGGAGGGATGGGGAGTAGAGAATGGGCAAGTGAGAATGGAGATGGGGAAAGTTGGGTTGCAGGAGAAGAATGGCTAAGAGGAGCTGAGGAGGGTTGACAAGAGGGGTCCAGGGAGTGGTTAATACATCATTACACAAGGGAGTGGTGCCTGCTGCCTTGAAGGAGATAGGAGTGCATCCATTAAGAGGAGCAGAGGGTGGTTGCCAAATTGCTTGGCTAGCAAAGCAAGTCTTAAAATAACCAGCCTTCCCCTGATCTCTGTTTACCTAGTATAATTTTCTCCAACCAGCTGTTTTGGATCAAACATCTGGCAGGCACCAGGTTGGAGAAGACCTAGTACCACATCAAATTTTGTGGAATGGGCTGGGAACAGGGCATGAGGCAGGCATCTTTTATTGTTCCTGATGGGATTGAGGTTCCCATTCCCAGTCTGATGTGCATTCAGTTTGTCCCAAGTGCCGGCTAGGATAAACTGTTGCTGGGCTGGCCCAAGAGTGCACTTGTGCACATGTTCTACTTGCAGGTTTCCCAAAGGCATCTGCTTGGCAATGGGGAGAACAGGATGCTGGACAAGGTGGGCCATTGGCCGGATCCAGCAGGCTCTTCTTATGCTCTCTTAGGTTCTTCAGTCCCCATACATTTGGCTTGGCCCTCCTTACAGCTGTGACACTCTTTAGTTTGCCTCCTGAGCGAAGCAAGAGAAGCTTGTTGACACATGAGCAGCAAGAAGGCAGGGTTAGCTTGCAATGATGCAGCCACAAGGCACCAAACAGGAAGACTGTACCTTGTAGTTGAGGACAGTCTGAAAAGAGCTGAAAATGAGCTGTTGCAGTAATGGGGACTTGGGGAGACAGGGAGATGTTATGCTGCAAAAGGAGAAGTAAAGGGGAGGAGAGGCTATTTTACAAGCATTGTCTCTTCAGCGCTGCCACCCTCTGTCCCCTGTGTAGAACATTTGAAGTCTGTTTGAATGTAATTTAGTGCCAATTAAGTGACTGGGAACCATAAACTCATTTCATGTTGAAACCAAGAAATGGGCCCCCGGGGAGCATGGCAAAGGAATGGGGGTGCTCTTCGTCCCACAAAAGCTGCTCCACCCCCCTGCTGTAATTCTAAGCGCTGCTCTCCAAATCTCAACATTCAATGCCAGCTCAGATACACAGGGCATTAAGCGACTGAATTAAATCCTTGGTGTTTGCTTGACATCAGTCTCCTTGAGTAAAGGATTTCACGGACCGGGGTGCTCTACAAGGCCGTAATTTAAATCATTATGTGGAGGCTGCTCCTCCGAGTTTTATTTTGACTTGCTGCAATTCCTTTTTATTAAAGCCCCCGGTAGTATTTGTTGTGGTTGTGGTTGTTTTCTATTCGCTTTGATGTGGGAGTTTTGGATTAAATCTCAATAAATAAATGAGCTTTAAAAATTAAATTAGATTTCATTTGCATGAGCTGGAGTGCATCTTTCTTTTTTTAAAAAATCACATAAAGCCTATCAGACCCATTACTTGATCAGGCAGCACTGAGAGGAAAAAAGAAGACATTTCCCCCCACCATAGGACGCACTAAAAGTCCCAAGAATAGATTTATAGGAATATTTTAACCTTTTCCTTGATCCCTGAAATGTCATTGTTCTGTAGGATACACTGCAAAGGGTGACCTTTTGTAGGAATCGTGGGACGAGTTTGATCTTTGGAAGAAGTTTCAGAGATAATGTACTTGAGGGTGAAAGAAATGCCAGCACTCATAGTTGGTTTTCAATACTTTGTGCGCCTCTGAGGTGGGTGGAAATTATCTATGTGCAATTTCAGTTGTCTGTTAGGTGCAGCAGTCGGTGTCTCAGACTGGAGCTGGGCATGATGGCAAATGCAGGGTTGCTGCCCCATTTCCCCTTCTCTGCCGATAATATGTAGTTTTGGAAATGAGTGGTGTACAGCATGCATTCCACTGCTCCCCTTTTATTGACTGAACAAGTGAGCTTGTCTAGACAGACCCAGTTTTTCACAGACTTGTTCAGAAGGTTTGCAGCCTGCCTCCTTTGTAACTATGTTTTAAAGCAGAGGTTTTCAACCTTTTTGAGTCTACGGCTCCCTTGACCAACTACATTCTTTCCGCGGCACCCTGTGGGGCTCAGGAGCCCAGTTATGTCTCCCCTTGCCTGCAGTGCCTTTTTCAAACTCCCTCCCTTGTGGAGTATTCCCTCAGCCTCTTCTCCTCTCCCCTCTCCTTGGGAGTCCTCCAGCAGCCACTGCTGCACCTTTCGTCTCTGAGCTTCCCCAAAGAGAGGGGCCTCCTCACACTGCCCCACAGGGGCCTCGGAAGAGGATGCCTGCAGCCTTAGTGGCCCTATAGAGACTGGCCAAAGGTGAATGTGAGGCCAGCACCTTACCTTAGGAGGCAGCAGTGGCAGCAGCAGGCGCTGTTGGGCCTGCATGGTGGAAAGGCTCCCCGTCAGCACTCAGGCAGGCCTTACACACAGCAAGCAAAAGAAAGGCCAGCGCAGCACCTGCTGGCCTGCCTGCCCAGCCTCCCACTTGCCCGTCCATTCCCAACATCAGAGGCTGGTGGACTGGCTGTCTGGGCTCCCTCACACACTTGCTTGCTTATTCTGAGGCCGCCTCAGCTCCTCGCAACCAGCACCCCAGAGGCACCATTTTCCTGGGGAGCTTGTAGCCAGGGCTGCTGCAGCAAACAGCTGCGCAAGCCTTTGGGAGGCAGAGATGGGAGAAGGCAGCAGAGGAGGGAGGGAAGGAAAGAGGGACAGAGGCCCATGTTTCCTGTGGCACCCCTGACGACCATTCAAGGCACCCCCGGTGCCACAGCACACTGGTTGAAAACCACTGTTTTAAAGTAAGAAATTTCCCAAAGACCCTTTTATTTTTATTTTTTAAGAAGGACTTCATATGCTGCACTGCTGAAGAAGGAAGAAATGTTGAACCTTTAATTTGAAATCAATTTATTCTTTACTTAATGGGCAGCCTGCCATTTATGCTCTACTATAGGAAACTTCACTGTTAACTAGTAGTTTTATGTGAACATCTGTTCAGCTTGTTGCTAACTTGCATTTGTATTTATGAGAGACCTGCATGTTGCTGTTTTGGCTGCTAATGCTGCAATTTGGTTTTGATGTTTCTGTACCCTCCCCCCTCCCCCTTATCCTCCAGCCTGGAATGAGGGTTTGCTCTGCTTGAACACAGCTGTTTCTCTGATGTGGGGAGGGGAGGGTGGATTGGGAAATGGGTGTTTGCCTGTAACAGAATGTGGTTGCGTATGCCAGCTGATCACATTCGTTCCCATTTATTTTGGCATAGAAACCTTTTCCTATAATTATATTGAGCTTTAATATAGGGCTTCTGAAATGCTTTGGGACTAGAATCTCAGATCTCTACGCTCACATCCACAGCAAACATTCAAAGCACTCTTATACCTCTGTAATGGCTTCCCCCCCCCCCAACTGTAGTTTGTAAAGGATGCTGGGAATTGTACCTCTGTCTCCTAAGAACTCTTCCTGACAATAAGTCTCTGGGTGGAGCACATTATTTTATGGTGATAGAGAGTAGTGCCTATTCCACTATATCTTGTGATGACTGTTGCTAGTACCACACAATTTTAAGTGTCTGAACTGGGCACTATGATTCTCTGCTTAGGCTACACTCCTGTGAGTGTTTCCTCTGGGGTTAACCCCCTTGGACTTAACGGGACTTCGAAGTGGGCACACCTACGACTAAGATTCAGTCAAATAACTAAATAGTGCAGAGAGGAGGAGCAATGCCCTATTTTATATTTAGTAAATAAACAAACCCCTGTGTTGCAAAATGTGACTTGGCAATATCGAAAGCAACACGATGGCCAGAAACAATTACAGTATAGAAAACTTTATGAAATAATGCAAAACATCAAAACTATGAAACTTAAGTCTCTGAAAGTCCTTGAATAAGTCCCGGTGCCAGACTTTACCGGGCAGAGATCAAGCTTATAAGGCTTTGTATAATCGGCAAATGTCCAATTCTGATGTCCAACTCTGAACTCTGCCAAACAGTGTTTCCGGATAGCAACTACAGTTTTGTTCAGTTCTTCATCAGCCAATTAGTTCAAGCAACACTCGTAAGTACAAAGATGTGCAATTTCTTCATTAACTGAAAATAAAATATTCAAACGATGACCTGCACATACATAACAATAACTTCAAATAGCGTGGAAATTATGAACTGTAACATATACAGGTTACATACCCAATCTTTTCCCCGAATTGATATAATATACATGAGAATGAAAAATACTCTGGGACAGTCAAATAACTAAATAGTACAGAGTGGAGGAGGAGCAATGCCCTATTTTAGATTTAGTCTGAAGGTATAAAAAAAAGTTCATTATAACCACAAAGCTCTGATACTTTGATGATCTGCATCCATCTCTGTCAAGTAACTCATTTTTAGAAAGTTAGCACTTTCATCTAAGTGTCTGTCAGCAAAGTTGAAGGGAAAGGTGCTAAATTCTGCCTCATACACAATACTTGACTACACCTGAGAAGAACTTCCTTCTACTTAATACTTTAATTTCTCTCTTTTATATTTGAGCACAAGCAAACATGTTTTGCTAAACTGCTACCTTACAAGTGAACATAATTGTCTCTGACCTTGAATCAATAGTGTTCATGCTTGTTCACGTGCCATTGTTGTTGTTTTTTTACATTTTAATTTATGTATGTCATCTTTCAGAATAATTTTGTCCCCAAGGCAGCCTTCGTATTAAAATATGACCTTTGTCATCTTTAACAGATACTTTTGTCTGATGGGTTGGTCTGGTGGTTGGAGAACCCAGTTTTATAGCAGGTCACTCAAATAGATGCTTCCTCACATGAGTCTCACATCACACTTTATCCAGGACCAAGATTGTACAGTGGTACCTCGGGTTACAGACGCTTCAGGTTACAGACTCCACTATCCCAGAAATAGTACCTCAGGTTCAGAACTTTGCTTTAGGATGAGAACAGAAATCGTTTGGTGGCGGTGTGGCAGCAGCGGGAGGCCCCATTAGCTAAAGTGGTACCTCAGGTTAAGAACAGTTTCAGGTTAAGAACGGACCTCCAGAACGAATTAAGTTCTTAACCTGAGGTACCACTGTACATGCATTTGACTGGCATTTGTTGCACTAAAGACCTAAAGAGGTGTGCATTTCCAAGCATGCAGTGGATATACACTTGGCAACTGAAGTAAATTATGACTCCATAGCACAGAGCCCCATGGTTCCCCCAAGTACCTTGGTACGTTTGCCAGCGGCTCCCTTTACATTTTATGCATTTGCTGCAGCAGACATCCAAGTAACTGAAATCCTGTGTGAAATGGGTCTCCGTTAGAAATGCATATGTAAATAATGATGAAATCATTGGCCTATGAAAGCGATTCTAATCCTGTGTTAATGACTTGTTCTGTCAGTGCCAGACTAGGGCAGATGCTGAGGCTGTTTTCACACACGAGGTTTATAGCAGCTCTTGCTCCTGTTGGGCTCGTAATGTGAATGCAAAAGTTGAACTGGCCGGGATTTTCATTCATATCACAAATACCTCTCATCTGCGTTCTCTCCTGCGTGAACAGAAATCATATGAATAGTGTGAAGTAGAATAAAGGGCAGTTTAAAACCTTACACGTGAAAATGCCTGTCTGAGAGTAACCTGGGAAGTAGTGATGTTGCCAGATATTGTAATGGTTCTGCATACAGGAAATCTGGTCCACCCACAAAATACACCTGTTTTTGAAACAGGCAGCCACCAACGTCCCACCCCTATCCTTCTTCTCCAGCTCAAATTGCAATCCAAGCTTGAAAAGAACGCCACACATAAACCCACCAGTAGGTCGCATCCACAGGATATATTGAAGCCACATTTATACCACTTTTCACAGTCATGGCTTCCTCCAGAAACCCATGGAGAGCTGTAGTTTACCTCTCACAGAGCTACACCTTAGCTGCAGCAATAGCAGGAAGAGAAGTTTTCAAGCATCAGGGAGAGAAAGAGAAAGGGAGGAAGAACAAGCAAAGGTGGTGAGAGGGAGGTGGAAAGAGGCGGAGGAATGAAGAGACAAAGACCTCACTCTCTGCCACCAAAGGAGCAGAAATTACCTGATTGCCGTGACATGAGAGAAGTGGATCTGGTGCTGAAATAATTAAATAATGTGTGCCATTGATTATTAACAGTTCATATAAATGTGGTGTTTTTTCCCCAATTTAGTCAAGAGAAACTGCTTCACTAACAAGCTTCAATTTTTCTCTTGTATTGAGATAATATAATATATATTTAAATTCTGTAAAATTAATTAGACAGTCAATTTTGAATTGTTAATTTGTTTAATAAGTGGAAGAAAGCACTAGCTAGTGTTAGCAATGAACACATAAGGAACCAGCAAAGTATTTTGACAGTTTTCTCATTGGAAAATGTATTTTGGATTTCACCTTTTCCTGGTGGGATGAGAAATCCAGCTTTCATACTTCCCCTGTGCTGTTCGTTTTGCATGCATATTCACTTTCTGTCCTAATTCTTTATTTTGCAACCATTTGTAAAACTCATAATTTGCACTGCTGTGGTTAATTAAGTTAGTGTGTGCCAGTAGTGATTGGTGTTTGGGTTTCCAATCTACATATCAAGAGCTGTTTGTTGAGGTTTGTTAATAACATTAAATAGACTTGAGAGTTTTGCAACCTGCTCATAGGCAATTTGTGCAGAGAGGGGAAATGAAAGATGAAATTTGCTGAGTGAATAATGGCAGGAGAATTGTTTATGCAAACCTGCTTGGAGAATGTAGTCGATGCAGCAAAAACAATGATCAACACTAGGAATTACTGGGGAACCTTGGCAGGAGTTGTTATGACAATATAGGATTTAATTTTTTTCAAGGCATAGGGTTTTGCTGTATATAGGCTCTTACATTATTATCTCTTCCCAGAGACATTGTGTGTGTGTGTGTGTGTGTGTGTGTGTGTGTGTGTGTGAAATATATGCTGCTGTAGCTACATTCGATTTTAAATTTGCTTTCAGTTCTTGTACTGCTGTTCTGCCATGCTTTGCAAGGGTCTAAGTGGTTCTCCCAGGATGTATGTGGACTTTGGGACATTGGTCCTCCTAAGAGGTGTTTCCATTAAGCTCTCTTTCTGCAACAGTGGAACCAATAACCAAGGGGTGGGTTGCTGGGGATGGTCAAGCATAAGCTGAACACCTCTCTTGTTGGGATGCTTTAGCTCTGGGTTTTCTGCACTGAGCAAGAGACTACACTAGATGACGTACATCAAAATCCTCTTCCACAGAATCATAGAGTTGGAAGGGACCCCAAGGGTCAGCTAGGCCAACCCCCTGCAATGCAGGAATATCATCAACCAAAGAATCCAAGACAAATGGCTTGGCTTCTACATTCTAGGATTCTAGTTCTACGATTCTACAAGAAGCATCCTTGTCAATCTCCTATACACTTTATATGGGCTTGCGCTGAGGCCACAAAGAAAACAGAATTACTAACCTGTAACAGCTGAGCTTCAATGGATCTCACATCCCACCATTCACCTCTGCTTGGATTTGTACGCTCACTCTTTCTTCAGTGCCCAGGAGCCACCTCCTGGGGGCTGAGGTCCCTTCCCCTCCCTCCATAAAATATTCAAGGGGGCCAGTCCCCCCTAAAACTTGATAGGTTGAAATTGTGTGTGTGTACCTCATCATATGATAGATTATTCAGGGTGGGGCTTACCTGCTCCCCGCCACCGCCGCCAATATTTTATGCAAGTTGGCACCCCTGCTTCAATAGGGTTAACCACTATTGTGGCCAGGGAAAAGAAGTGAGTGGGAAGCACTGGCCTTGTCGCTCACCTTGGAGAGTAGGTGCATGGGCGAGATGAGCAATCTCCAGCCTGCCCACCTTCTCCTGCCAAGATGTCTCGGAAGGAAGCCTCATGATTCTGAGTCAGACCATGGCTTTGTCAATTAGTTCAGGCAGGGGACTTTGCTAGCCCTACCTAGAGATACCAGGTTGGGGATTGCATGCCACTGAGCCAAGCAACCATTCAGATATTTTTTGGGACCCAGAGACATTGATTGGGTTGGCCAAACCAGGTTTTACCCTCTAAATCTCATATTGGAATGACAGGGATGAGAAGGGTGAGAGAGAAATGGGGCGATTTCAATAGATATTGGTGAAGGTTTGTGCATTATACAGTATTTATTCTTACTTTTTGTCCCACTCTTCTTCCATCATGAAACCCAAGGCAGCAGACAGTGATTCCCAGATTGTTACTCACCCAGGCAGTGCCAGACATGAGGGTTCCAACTAGAATAAAATAAGGCGGTGCATAAAAGATTATGTGAGCACACACATAATAGATCATGCCACTTGAATGACAAAACCCATCAACTGGGGTGGGGGCTCAGATATTTTATTGGGGGTGGGGCAAAGGGATCTCAGCCACTAGGTGTTGGCTGTTTTGCTAGACCCAGGCCTGCAGAAAGATTCCAGTAGGGAAAGTCTTGAAAATAAGATGACTTTACTTAAGAGTAAGTCAGCTTTGGCAAAGTGTCAGTCTATAGCATGAATTTCACTTGGCTAATACTAATTTTGCATCTAGCTAGCAAAGCGCTCAGCTCCACTCCTGCCATGGGGGAGGAGAGGAATGCCTGTCTTCGCTTCCTCATACTCAGAAATGTGTCAGACCTGTCAAGCTTCAGAGTTACATCTGATTTTTCGAACCAGACAGCATCTATAACAGCCAGCACTGCCTCCATAAGGAAAGCTGTGGAGAATTGTCTCTTTCCATTTTTAAATTGTGAGAGAGTTTCTCCATGGGCGGGCTGTAGGCTATTACTCATAGATGGGGCCACTGCAACGCTCTCCCACCCACCTTGCTATCCCTCTGTGGCCTTTTGGAAAATTCCTAACCACTTCCTATATAGATCTTCTGCTACTGCTACCTGGGATAGCACTCAAATGACAGGAGGCCAGATGCTTTTACTCCTGATACATTTTGCAACACACAAGCAGGAACATCACACACATCCATTTATCTGCCCCTGTACATCATCCAGCTTCCCACAAGGAACATACTTGTGAGGGACCATGCAGAACTTAGAAGTGTGGTGTCATCAGTAGGCTCATCTCTGCTTTCCATTTATCTTGATACCAGAAGCATCAAGCAGTTCTCAGAATAAGTGCCATTATAGGCTCGATGAGGGGTATTAAGCTGAAGCGGACTCCTGACAAGGCAGAAATGTTGATAGAAGCTTTGGAAACCTGTTTTTGATCCTGATGAGGTTTTTCTGTCCCTAAATAAGTTACATAGTTGGGGTGGTTCTGATCCCCCTCAAAAAAATTCTACTGAATTCACAGGTCACAGTGGTAGCCATTAAGGCTGAGAGAGGACAGCTGCATAGGCCTGCCAGCTTAGAAAAGTCTTCAAGAGATGCCTGGAAGTCAAAAGTGAGGATGCCTACCAGGTCTCTGCAGGAAGAGGGTTCCACAGTATATGTGACCAGTTCATCCTAAATGCCCAACATCTGGTTGAGACCAGTCAGGCTTCTGTAACACAATGGGCAACTCACCGTGCTTGAGCAACTCACAGTGATTGGACTGAGGTATAAGGGCTCAAGTGATCCTTAAGATATCCAGCCATCATAACAAACAGCCATTGATAACCTTATCTGCTGTGAATCTGTGCAATCCCCTTTTACAGCAGTCCAAGTGGGGGGCCATCACTGTATTCTGTGGTAGCAAACACTATTTTCACTGTGTGAAAAAGTATTTGTCTGCCCTGAATTTCTCAACATTCTGGGATAGCTCATACAGGAGACGCTTAATCTCAGGGTCATGGATTCGAGCCTCACATTGGGCAAAAAGATTCTTGCGTTGCAGGGGGTTGGAGTACATGATCGTTGGGGTCCTTTTCAACTCTACAATTCTGTGGTTCAGTTCATGGATCCCAGGTTCTTGTAATATGAGAGAGGGAGAAAAAAAATTATCTCTATTCACTTCCTCCCCACCATGTGTTATTTTACAAACCTCTATCTTATCCCCCCCTTACTTGCCTTTTTCCCTAAGCTGCAAAGCCGCAAATGTTCTAACCTTACCTCGTGGGGGAGTTACTCCTGTCCCTTTATGTCTGCTCTTTTCTATACCTTTCCCAGCTCAACAATATCCTTTTTGAAGTGCTGCATATTACCTTTCGACCCCTGGGTCCTATATATCCTTGGTAGCACCTTCTCCCATTGATGCTTATTTTTGAGATCATCTGGCAGGACCTCCTCTGCATTCCCCCAGCTACTATAGTCAGATCACAGAGAGGGAAGACCAGGATCTTCTCTGCTGCAGCACCAGGCCCTGTCCTCACCTATCCCCCTCACAAAAATTAAATGTATGGAGGGGTCTTGTGACCCCAGCCCTCTTTCTCAACTGCCATGCATCCAGTGGAAAGTGGACTTTGCATGCATTTGTATTTGTTGTTGTTTAGTCATTTAGTTGTGTCTGACCCCATGGACCAGAGCACACCAGGCACTCCTGTCTTCCACTGCCTCCCGCAGTTTGGTCAAACTCATGTTAGTGGCTTCGAGAATACTGTCCAGCCATCTCGTCCTCTGTCGTCCCCTTCTCCTTGTGCCCTCCATCTTTCCCAACATCAGGGTCTTTTCCAGGGAGTCTTCTCTTCTCATGAGGTGGCCAAAGTATTGGAGCCTCAGCTTCACGATCTGTCCTTCCAGTGAGCACTCAGGGCTGGTTTCCTGAAGAATGGATAGGTTCTTGCAGTCCATGGGACTCTCAAGAGTCTCCTCCAGCACCATAATTCAAAAGCATCAATTCTTTGGCAATCAGCCTTCTTTATGGTCCAGCTCTCACTTCCATACATCACTGTACAAATCCACAGTATATGTAATTCTGATCAGGCATTTCTAAGGAAGCTGAGACTGAAATTCTGAAGGTTTGGAAGTAAATCTTTTCAAACTAGTGGGACTTGCTGATTCAGAAACCATGCTCCTTTTTCTCAGAAATGTGAGTTTTATGCATCTTCAGAATTATGCATGTCTAATCAATTAATTGACTCATGATTAATCAGCCACACTTTCTTTGATTGGATGACAGCCCTACTTTAAAAACGCGCTTTGCAACTTCGATGCTGGAATATGCATAAACACACCCATATGACATAATGTTTGCGTTGGAGTGCTGGAGATCTAACATTGGTCTTGACAGTACAGGAATTGAATGTCATGTCCAGGCTATGCTTTGTGCTGGCAATACAGTGTCAAAGAATAAACCTAATATACAGACGTGTGGTTCAGGAGCTTTCAATCCAGGATTTCTGCTCTGCTAGGCATTCTTTCCCCACCATCTGTCCCACCCTCTGGCTGCTCCTGAGTTTTGACTGCTACAGGTATTGCAGGTAGCCTGCCTTGCAGACGTTGGAGATAGGAAAACAGCAGCCATGCAATTTGAATAACAAGGTGAAAAGCAGGTATTTCTGTAGTATTTATTCAATGCCTCTCTTTAGGTCAATAGCCCAAAACATCTTCCTGTGCACAGAAGCAGACACCCCCTATGTCTGGCCTGTACTAATAGGGCAGGCAATTAAACTACAGCTGCAGTGACCTCTGAAATGCAATGCCTAGGGGTATTATAAATTTTTTCCTGTTAAAGGTTTATATTCCTTCCTTCAGGAACTCGTTTTGGAGGGTTTTTCACACTGCAGACTGGATATAATTGGTGCACACTGCAGATTTATTCCTCCAAGAGGTCAGGTAACCAATGTATTTCACTGTTAGGCTGACTGGGGCTTTTATTCTCTCAAATTATGTTTCTATCAAATGTTCATTTGTCTGCTTTATAGGCCGCAGAGGATTTGCACTGCCTAGTGTTTTCAGTGATTGGATCCTCCGACAAAGTTTCCTCTGCCTCCAGTTTCATGCTTTTGGACCTTTTCACAAAAGTGGAATGGGACCTTCTGGAATCTTCTTTGTAACCATCGCAAACAAATGTGTGCCATGAGGTGGCACCTGAATGACTGATGGATCTTGAAGTTCACCCCCAAGTCTTGTATATACACATGTGCTCTCTCAGAAGGGAAGCAGGTTTCATACAAGAAAACTCATAATTTATAATATGTTGTTGATCAAGCCCTTTACATCACGACAGTAATAAATTTGCGCGAGAAGATCATGGTGCAATTAAAGCTACCTTAATATCCTTTTTTGAAACATGTTAGAAAAGGACAGCAAGTGGGAAGCAGGGTTGGAGGCAATGGTGTTTCCCCAGAGTTTTTCCTCCCCCAACCTCTTGTTTCTATTCCCACTGCTGAAGAGACAAGCAACCTCTGAGTTTTTAAAGGACCTTGCCTCTTTAACAAAGCAAACCTGAGCTCCTGCTGGGCACAGCTCCCACTCCACTGCAGAGTGAGGGCTTCAGTCCTGCAAGTCTCCCACAAGAGACTTTAAGTCATGCAAGTAATTATCTTATTTTCAAGGAGTTAAGTCTAAAATGCATAGGCGCCAACTCATAGTGCCCAGGTCCTAAGAATTGCAGGATTGAATCCTGTTTCATTTAGCCAATTATTGTCTGTTTTAGTTCAACATCACCCCCTAATTACCAGGGAGGGAAAGAAACCTGATTAAACCTAGAATGATCAGGATCACAAGGAACAAATTGACAATGTTGCTATTGTGCTATTTTTTTTTTATTAATTAAGCAGCAGCAACAGCAAAACCCCCAAAGTCCTAAGCACTGCACAGAAAAGTCGGGGTCTCCCTGTCTAAAAGCCTGCAGGGTCTCCCTGTCTAAAACTCAAAAAGCCAGGAGGGGGAAATGGAGGAAAGGGGATAATTTATAGCATGATGTGTGTGCTAAATAAATAATGAGGGGGGATCTCTTTGTTCGTTGGGGAGAACCTTTGGCCATGCTCTGGGGTTGTCTTGTCATTGCTTGATCAAATAAAAATCCAGAGGCTGGACTAGGGAAGCTTCAGTTTGCTGTAGCCTCTTGGTGACAGTGCTATGTTTAAAAGGCTGAAAGACAATCCTTTTCCCAGTTGATTGATTGTATCATACATCCCAAATGGATAGATATAAGTAATGTGTAGCAACTATCACTATGCGCAGACAATGCGAGGCACAAGCAGAAGCGCCACATCTTGATCCTTGTGTAAATCTTGTAAAGTATCATTTGTTAAGGCAAGAAATAGCTGGTAAGAGATAAATGGTGTGTTGCGCAAAGAAGAGAGGAAATAGAACAAGGATGAAAGTATGTTGGGGAGAACAAGCAATTTCCCTATTGTATCATTTTATTTAGGATACCTTGAGGAAGGTGCGCCTAGAGATAGATAGATAGATAGATAGATAGATAGATAGATAGATAGATAGATATAGATACTCCCTGAGTATTTTCGTGCACATGTGTGTGTTTTTCCTACCTTCTGGAATCTTTTTCTATGAATGTTTTAAAAATAGCATTTAAAATATGCAACACACTCTACAAGATAGAAAACAAAGAGGTCCCTGCTCAAAGCATCTTGCAATCTAAAAATAAACAGGAAGCTGGAGGAACAGGAAAGGGGACACGAAAAGCATAATTATCATTGTCTGTGTCCTCCAAGACACGAAGGCATGCGCTTATTCATCCCCAAAATTCTTTAAGCAAAGACCAAGCCTACAGATGTTCAGTTTAATAAAACTGAAATGTTTGTGTTCGCCAGATACACCATTTTTGTAGCAGCTATTTCATTTAATGGCCCAGCTCATACACAACACTAAACCATTAGGGTTACAAGGCTATAGCTAGGGTTTAGGGTTTCAAGGATGAGCTGCAGTGAGCCTTGGAGTCATACAGTCCCCTCACCCTTCATCCCCTAGGTCAGGGGTAGTCAACCTTTTTATACCTACCGCCCACTAATGCATCTTTCTTGATGGTAAAATTTCCTTAGCGCCCACCAGTGCTCAGTGGAAGGAGGATTCAGCTTGTGCCGTAGAACCCCCTACCGCCCACCTAGAATCCTGAAACACCCACTAGTGGGCGGTAGGGACCAGGTTGACAACCCCTGCCCTAGTGCATCCACAAGGAGACTGGAAACATCTAGTCACATTTCAATTTTAAAACACTATAGTCTTAAGTCTGAAACTGTGCTGTGGTTAATCTTCACAGTGGTCAGTTCATATTTTTACTGGTATGCATATTTGGAGGTGATTTTTTATTGGCTCTGCCTGCTTGCATTTTCTGACATTACTAAGTTCCCAAATGCTGGATGTACCTTTCAAAAGGCAATTGTCTCCCACTGGCTAGCTGAAAATATAAGGAAATGCTAATCTGACTGATACTCCTTTGTAGAATTTTTTTAATGTCTCCATCCTCAATTTTTTTAATAAAATGAAGGCTTAGAGTCAGCTATTCAAGACTCTCCTGAACAGTGCTCCATCATATATAAGAAATGGGTGATAAAGTTCGCCAGTAAAGGAAATCCTGTATCTTATTGGCAGAAATGTGGCTGGGGTTATGCCAATCAGGAAATGCTAGCATCATATAAGCAATGAGCAGCAGTAAGAACATTCTACAGAATATCATCCTTTCCATAACACCATCTATGTCGCCTTGATTACTAAATTATATAAATTATGCTTTAGCTGAGATTCCTGCATTACAGGGGGTTGGACTAAATGACTCATGGGGTCATTTCCAACTCAACAATTCTATGATTCTATATAGATAATTTACTCTGTAATATCTTGTAATGTGTGCATCGGGCTTGAGAATGTGTTTGTTTTTATGCATATATTTGTATTTTTCGTTGTATTCTTAAGCCTGTCCCTTTTTCCATATTTATCTTTGCTTTTGGAGCTTTTATGATTAATCTCAAGAGGAAGATTTGCATCTTGTCCATCTCCTGATCTATGTAGTTGTCATATAATCTAGGCAAAACTAGAATAATATTAATATTTCAGGGTGAGTGCTTCCACAACTAGCAGGATGCAGGCAATTCTGCATTTTAGACAGTCCTTATTGCATCATCTGTTGAAGTACTGAGCCAATCTAACTGATGGAGAGTTCTGTGAAACTTAAAAGTTTGCTTTCTCACTCTTCAAAAATAACTGGTTTAATAAAAAGTATAATCAGAGCCATTTTGGGTCATTTCTTTTTTGAGTACATAATACATCAGTGTGTTTCACAGATGACAGGTCTTTGCTGTTGTTGACCTTATTTCCCCTCCAGAAATGTCTGGATGCTTTAAAATCAGTCATGTATTATAGATGCTGCAACTTCTTTGAAGTTCGCATCATTCTTTCTTGTTTCTTGGTCTTGCAAAGTATTGGGATTTTCCTTGCAATGTGTATCCAATATGTATAATATGCATCAGTCAGTGTGGACTCGTGCAACAACAACAAAAGCTCTGCAGAGTTCATTTGCGTGCTTGCTCCCCCTGGGCACATCTGCTTTAAGGTTTTATTACACTCAAGCATAATACAAACGCTGTGAAATAAATAAAAATAAAGAAACTCATTGAAAATTTTGTGTTGAAAATTGCAAGCGAACCATACACCAGTAGACCAGCTTTAGATATCATTTGTTTACAGACCCAATAGTGTGCTTTAGACACAAACATGTTCCTCTGATTTGGTTACAACATTCAGTTCTGTTTGTCAGCCTCTGGTTCTTGATGCATACCTGCTAATAATAGAGTAGCCGCCAAGGGTTTAAACCTGCTAATAGAGCACCCAACTGAAAATATTATTGTTATTTATCATATTTATATACCAACTATACTCCAAGACTACAGTGGTATTCAGTGCTGATTTGTTGAGCACTAAATCCATGAGTGGATCTATCAGATTTTCTAAAGTCCCTTCATATTATGACACCAGTACTGATATGTCAACTGTCAGCAGCCAACATAGGAGCCAACTCCTAAGGGTTGTGGGCCCTTCAGCCCCCCAGTAAAATATTTGAGGGGACTGGAGCCCCCAAAGTTGATGGGCATTGCAAGTCAAATGGTGTGTGTGTGCACCACATCATATGATCAATTATGCGGGATGGGGCTTACCTGCTCCCCTCCCCCCCAAAAATAAGTACCCCTGGCAGCCAAAGGTTTAAATCTGCTTTCTATATTTCCATGTCAAGGCAGATACAGTGGTACCTCAGGTTGCGAACGGGATCCGTTCTGGAGGCCCATTCGCAACATGAAAAGCCCGCAACCTAAAGCGCCATATCTGCGCAGGTGCGCGGCGTGATTTGGTGCTTGTGCGCATGCATGAAGCGCGATTTAGCGCTACTGCGCATGCGCGAGCAACGAAACCCGGAAGTAACCCTTTCTGGTACTTCCGGGTTGCCGCCGGACACAACCTGAAAAAACATAACATGAAGCAAACGTAACATGAGGTATGACTGTATTGGGAGCAGATCAGCAATAACTCACAAGGTGTCAGTGAAGTCAACTCTTTATTGAAAGAAACAAAACCGCTCAGGCCTAGTGAGCACAGCAGTTCTGATGGTCCCCACTTTCCACCACTCTCCAAGGTTTCTCCTCCCCATGGTCCTTCCCAATCAATCTGAGGCTCTTTTGTCTTGCCTGACTTTGCTTCGCTCTCTTCACACCTCTTCGGGTTCTGGGAGACCAGGGGCAAGGGGTGTTGGTCACAGCAGGAGGGGGAGGCTTCTCATCTCCTGGCCCCCACCTCTCCAGCCTCTGATTCTGAACTGCTCTCACAGCCTCTTCCTGCTCACTAAACCCTGTTATCTCTTCAGTGTCCGACACCTCCTCCTTCCAGTCTACCCTTTCCTCTCGCTCTCAGCCTTCTTCCCCTGGGGGTTCCCTTGGGGGTTCCCCAGCTGGTTCTCTGCACCTAGCCAGTCCATGACATCCCATCCCATCATAACTTTGGTTCTGATTTGTAAGTTAGTAAGATCAGTAAGATCAGTTAGGTTGGTGGGACATAAGAGGCAGGGTATTTTTGGTGGTACCCTCGTTCACTCTGCCTTTCATGTCCAACCAACCCAACTGGCTGCTATCAGTTGACAGCCTCTTGCAGTTTGGGTTCCTCTCCAAGAGTTAGCAGGTGATGTTAGAAGCATGATCAATATCGGTCCCTCAAACAAGCACTCTCAGTGATAAAACTACAACTTGTAGAAGCAAACCTTTGAGGTCCTGGTCAGGCTTGGCTAGATGTTTTCAGAAAATATGTTTCCATGTTCTTTCAGATCGCCTAAGGAACCCTGGCTCAGAGCACCTACACCCCATTTTCTGAATTGAGGCATATGAATGGAAATATAGAATTGTAGGTGGTTGTGGTACCCTTATTGCAGGATTCGCTTCCAAAGAGCCCTGCCAAACCTCCTTGAAAGCAAATGGTATATTGTCTAAGATAATGACATATTGTCTGTGAAGTAAATCTGTTAAAATCTTTGAAAACTTAATAAAAAATCAATTTAAAAAGAATGAACAAATTCATTTGTGTTATAGAGATTTGGGGGCGGGGTGGGTATGACTAATAGATCTGTATTGACAAGTGTAGCTCACAGTGGAATAAATAAGGAAGAGGGATCATCAGATATAAAAGGAAGGATAAAAAGAAATGAAAAGTTATCATTGTCATATTACGGTGACAATTTTAGACCATTTAGGAAGAGGAAATGGAGGAGACATTTCCTGTACTTGTAGGACTAAAAACAGCAACATAGAAGGCGATATTCATAGAGGACCTTATATAGTCATACATAGTGGAAGTGCAGCAACAGCAAAACATGAAATGTTGAGGAAGTTCTTAATATTCCTTATGGCAGGATGGAGGGCTGAATTCTGCTGCTGATTCTGCTCACCAACCCTCCTGCCAACTCCACCTGGATCCATTCTGCTCCACACTCTCTCACACACTACGCAACACCTGTGTGCACTCACCACACACCTACAGGCCTCACTCACTGTCAGACACACTATACACAACTGCACAGACAAACCTATTTCCTGCCAAGACCATGTATACTCCCCCCCTTACTCCCCAAGAGCATTTGTTTCTCCACCCCATCCCACAGATCACAGAATCGTAGTATTGTAGAGCTGGAAGGGACCCTGAAGTCCGGCCCTCAATACAGTGGTACCTCAGGTTAAGAACTTAATTCATTCTGGAGGTCCATTCTTAACCTGGAAACTGTTCTTAACCTGAGGTACCACTTTAGCCAATGGGGTCTCCCGCTGCCGCCGTGCTGCTGGAGCACAATTTCTGTTCTCATCCTGAAGCAAAGTTCTTAACCCAAGGTACTATTTCTGGGTTAGCGGAGTCTGTAACGTGAAGCATCTGCAACCTGAAGCGTCTGTAACCCGCGGTACTACTGTATACTTCTCTCTCTTTCTCTGTCTTTCCAAGAGAATCTCTTCCGTCCCCCACCAACACGTATCCTTCTTTAGCTCTCACTCTCTCTATCGTTCAAAAGCACGTCAAAGTGCAAGTAGATAAATAGGTACAGCTCCGGCAGGAAGGTAAACGGTGTTTCCGTGCGCTGCTCTGGTTCACCAGAAGCGGCTTAGTCATGCTGGCCACATGACCCGGAAGCTGTACGCTGGCTCCCTTGGCCAATAAAGCGAGATGAGCGCCGCAACCCCAGAGTCGGCCACGACTGGACCTAATGGTCAGGGGTCCCTTTACCTTTACCTCTCTACCCAAGTGCTTTGCAAATGCCTGCAACCATGAAGTGAGGGAAGCAGATATCCCAGAGCCTAGGAAACACACATATGCAACCCACACAAAGTCAAACCATCTGGGGCATGCAAAACCTGCCCAAACAGTACCCACTGTGCCACTGTCCCTTTCTAGAACCTCAGGAAAAAACCCTCAAAGCTGTTTACAAAAGATAAAACAGCAAAATCACAAAAAATTACAACCCCACTTTAAAACACACAAAAGTTAAAATACTAAAACAGTCTAAAATTACCTGGACTTTCTAAGCATCTGGGTAGACCGGTCTAAACAAGGATGTTTTTAGCAGGTGTGAAAAAGAGTACAGTGAAGGCGCCTGCTTGATCTCAATAGGCAGGGAGTTCCACAGTGCAGGTGCTGGCACACTAAACAAACAGTACTATGTGGCACCTGTAGTAGTGCCAGTTTCTGCCAATCGAAGCAGTCGAGTGAGCACATGTGAAGTAAGGCGATTTCGTAGGTAAACTGGTCCCAACTTGTTCAGGACTTTATATGCTATTAGTAACACCTTGAACTTCAAATCTGTTCCGGTGAGCAGGTTTGTACTTCTGCCAAAACAAAAGCATGCTGTGCAAGGGACAACGGCCTTTATCCATAAATGTGCAATTCAGCGCGTCTGTGTGGATTCCATCCAGGGAACAAGTTTGTGCTTCTGTGTGAACAAAAACATGTTGGTCAGGGGGACAATAGCTTTTCTTTGGAAATGTGCAACTAACCACCTGCGAGTGTGTGTAGCCCTTTCAGCCACCTGCGCACAAACATTTGTCCTAGATGCTCTTTGTCCATAAGCTCAGCAAAGCCCCTCCACCTACTTTGCCCTGGATTTCAACAAATATATAGATATATACTATTACGCACCATCCCAGTTTCCAAGCGGTAAGAGATTTCAAGGATCCAGATGCTTATCCAGGGTTCATGTTTCTTTTTGGAACGAGGAACAGCAGAGACTATGGTGTCTTTATGATATATGGTTTCTTTACAAATATATACAGCCTGAACCAACGATGGAGGGGTTCAAAGCATGACACACCAAGATGGTCCTGTTTTTCCGATTGCTGCAACCTTGGATTTAAAAAGAAATTGAACATAGTTCTCTGTCCCTCTGCTAAGCTTGCCTGTTTAACAGACTGACACTTTTTCTCTCTAGCTATCTCTCAGTGGAAGGAGGGGCTCACACCTCAGTGATGGCTCTTCTCCCAGGTGATTTCCTTAGCATGGAAAAAGTGGTTTGGCCTGTGTTTTGACACTGCTAAATCCAGCATCTGGCATGCTGTTTCAATACACTAAGCATTGATTAAACTCCAACACTTACTAGACCCAGGAAATAGGGCAGTCAAGGCACCCACAAACTCAGAGGGGAAGAGCTTACACAATCCAGTTTGAAGCATTCATTTCCATTTCTACATCTTCGCAACGCAAGTGACATAGCTGAACGTTCGTTTTTTCCTTTTTTAAATTGCATTGAACCGAACACTCTGAATGTTCAAAAGGGGGTATTTCTCTGGTTTCATTTTAACCTAGTTGTTTCTCCATTAAATCCTCTACTCCCCCTCCCCTCCCCCCCCCCGCCGCCTGAGAACAATATACTTTACTGCCTTTTTAGGAAGAAGCAGTGCATGCAATGGAAGGGGTCAGAGATGTATAAGAAAACAATCCCTCCAGGCAGAATTTTGCACTTGACTACACATGCTGAGGGACCCCATTGACTTTAAGTGGAGCATTCCATGTGTGGGCATCCAAGAGAAGAATTTGGCCTTTAGCATAGAGACACATGCTGGTAAGAAAGAGGGATATTGTGGCAGCTGTTCATTCGATTCTGCAGCTCCAACACAATTAGGGACAAAGGTGGGTTAGCCCTGGTGTATGTAATCCATTCTTCGCCAACCTGGTGCCTTCTGGCTGTTTCAGACTGCAACTCTCATCCACCCCAGCCAGCACAGCACTGAGAGGGCCCCAGGTTTGCAAAGGAAAGGCTGATGCAATCTATATCAAAGGAGAATATACTGCCTTCCTTATTTAAACAGCCTCTTTAAAGGGGGTGTGGAATTAATACACTATGCAGAGTATTAAATCTCTAGCAGGTCAACCTGTTTCACTCTTCCTCAGCTAAGCTTAAGGAAAACTCAGTTAAACTGGCACAGATTTGAGCCAGATCACACCAAGGAACAATCCAACCAATAGAAAGCATGTGGGTATCCAGGTAATTTTTCCATATTTGGTAGATTGGCCCAGAGATTAATGCATTTTGTGGGGAAGCATTTAATTATTGAGTACTCCCTGACACCAGACTCATTTGTGGCTCTCTTGGCCATCTTCCAACACGGAGGATAAAACAATATTGTTCATAAACTTATAATTTCTTTTCTTTCTTTCTTTTTTTGTCACAGCCTGCAACAAACCAATTGCAGGGAACCTCACTGAGGAATTGTATGCCCAAATTTGGTCGGTAGCTGTCATGGAAAAGCTCGCAAAACTATAGAAAGAGAGAAAGAAAGAAATTCCAACTTTAGAAAATGCATTCTATGCAAAATGGGTGGTTTGTTAATCATCTGTGTCTCCAACAAAGGGTTTCACTACCATCCTCCCTGCTCATGAACCTCTTTATGGAGGAATGTTCTTGGGTGGCTGCTCTCACCTGTATCACCCTAACTTTACCTTAATGCCTAATGTACCTTTATTAATATAATTTACTGTTTTATCTGCTACTGTGAGATGGAACACTTTTTAATGGCGATCCTCCTACTATTTGTTCAACCACATATTTTGCTTATCATAGCTGAATGTGTAATGCTATATATGCCCCATTTCCTTTTGTTTATGATGTTATTTTAGTGTTTATGTTTGCTTTTATTTCTCTTGCTATAATTATTTCACCTCACCATTGATGGCAAGCATCCGTGTGTTCTTTCCTTCTTTGTATTACAATATTTCAATAAATACTCTTTAATAAAAGAAAGTCCCAAGGAAGTAGACACTTTGTAAGCTATAAACTCAAACCTTTTAGATTTCCTTTAAAAAAATATGAGTAAGACTTTGCCAGACAAGGTGTGACATTTACAAACAGTTCTTTTTCTCCTTGTTCTCCCACTGAGCCAAAACCTAGAATCAACTCCTCCAGGAAATGTGTGGATATATATTTGGCCCAGCAATTGTGGTGTTCATCAGAACAAACCTGAATTGACGACATCTTTAGAGAAAGGGAGAAAATCAATTGGTCCTAGTGTCAAGACTGATAAAACATATGAAGAAGAGGAAGGGTTGCTAGACAGTCCCTTGAACTGAAACAGTTCTTGTCAAAACAAAGCGTGTCAAAATCAAATACCTTCCGTGATAAGAAAATAATTCTACCTGTTAAGAGGACGTTACTGAGTACTGTAATTTCTTACATCCTCTTAAACCTGAAAACAGCAATGCGGCCCCCAACTAGTGTTTTTCTTTTCCACTGGACAAACATTGATTTTTCTCCCTGCCAAGCTGTGCATTTCTAATGGAGCTTGAAATTAACATGGAGTGTGTGTTTTTTGGAGGGGGAGGGTAGGGGTGTTGTTTTCCTCCTTGCTTGTGCATAAGTGTTATCAGTGATGCAGGCAGAGCTTTGGGAACAAGGTTTCTTTAAAGTTATCATTAAACGCAATAGAGGCGGCTGAAGGCCTTACATTTTTCTAGCCACCGTGGCAAGCTGTGATTACTGCATGGTGATAAGAAGTGTTTTTATTGATCAGGGAGAGGAAGAATCTCACATTAACTGAAGGTGTTTGGGAACCAGCGGCAATGCTCCATCAGACCCCTCAAATAGCTTATGACTTACAGCCCATTGAACACAAAATTTTGCTTATGGACTTGCTACAGTTGTACGCCTTCTTTGTACTTTAGGGTAGGGATCAGCAGTTCCCTACTGCTGAACCCAATCTGGCCCCATGAGAATGCTGTCTTCCCGCTTATTAGTTGATAGCCCAGGCAAGGAAGGGGAGGTTGTGGACAGCCTTTGATAGTGGCTGGATCAGCCTTTGACTTTCTGTCCTTTAGTTACCAAACCACTCTCCAGATCAGGTGTTTAGAGGTGGTTAACAGGGGAAGAAATGGAGGCAGTGAGAGATTTTACTTTCTTGGGCTCCATGATCACTGCAGATGGTGACAGCAGTCACAAAATTAAAAGACGTCTGCTCCTTGGGAGAAAGGCGACAGCAAACCTAGACAACATCTTAAAAAGCAGAGACATCACCTTGCCAACAAAGGTCCGTATAGTTAAAGCTATGGTTTTCCCAGTAGTGATGTATGGAAGTGAGAGCTGGACCATAAAGAAGGCTGATCGCTGAAGAATTGATGCTTTTGAATAATTGATGCTTTTGGAGGTTTTGTAAAGTGTCCCTTTTTAAACCTGCCCTCTTGTCCCTGAAGGGTTACAAGACCCCTTACATTTTCAGCTTTGTCACTTTTGTTGCCATTTCAAAATTCTGCTCATGAATGGGATAAAATCAATCTGGACGCAGACACTGCCCCAGGAATCCTTGGTACTGAAAGCTTTTTAAGGCTATGCACACACTGAACTCTTTGTCGCACCAAAAAGTGTTTTTTCTCAGTCTGGAATTGTTCGCATTTGTCAATCTACATTGATTCCAGAACCTGCCATCCACAAGGGTGTAGTTACTGGATATGCCTTTGAAAATCCTCCCATTTTACGTCTTTTCCTCTTTGTACAGGCCACTCCGCAGGTGAACGAGGAAGGAAGTGGTGATTGCAGTTCTGGAATACGCCCACCCACAATGTCATTGGGCAGGTGTGGACGCTACCTACATCCATTTTCAAACTGACACCCTGTCAATTTGAATCAATGTGCAACAAGCTTTTATTTTCAGTACGAAACTAAGCAGTGCTTTCCAGAAGCCAAAAATATGTGCTAGATCTAGATTGTTATGTGGACAACACAGGAAAAAAAGTACTCAGTTTCCATTGATTCAAGAATAAAATGCCATGTGTACGCAACCTAAAAGTCTAAGGGTTCGCCATACTTCCGCTTCCCCCTGGGAGACCCGCTCTTTACCGCTGAATTGGAACAAACGCCAATCTGTTTTTCTGAGGATTGATGTTAGTTCTGATTCAGCAGTAAACAGCAGGCTTTCATGGGGAAAGGGGCAAGACAAGTGGAAAATTCTTTCTAACACAGGACAAGGGGAGGTGTGGATGAGCCCTAAGTACACATTCTCTGTTGGCTCGTCCCTATCCATATGCATAGTGATACTCTAAAAGAACTCTGAAAGCTTAGTTAAAAGGGGCTTAACCTTGCAGAAGCCATGCTGGTTCTTCTTCTGCAGCACTCCTTATTCTATGCGCTTGCTCTGTACATTCTTCTCCTTCTTCCAAAGTTTGCAAAAAGTATCCTTGGCGGTAAAGAAAAAGAACTGAAGCCAAGGCACATGCACATCAGTTTGCCCACCTTCCCTCGGCCTACCTGCCCACAAACACGTTGGGGATACCTCAAAAGCCATAAATGTCTTTGAGCTTGAGACCGTCTTCCGCGGCTTCTTTGGGGTGGTTGAGTGATATGTCATAGACTATTTGGAAAGTGAAGGATGCATGGGTGCATTTTTTACAGTCTGCCAAGCCTACAAGGTAATTGTTGGCAAGGTTTAATGCTCATGAGTACGCAGAGCAGGAAGTACATCAGAGTGCATCTCTATATCAAATTTGACTGCAGAAGAGGCCAGATTGCTGGTTCAGCAATTTTCTGTCAGATGGCTATTAGTTATTGTTGATACAGAAGGAAGATCATTAATTAAGCCGAAAGGAGTAGTGTAGGTCAGGGCTAAGACCTAAGTAGGAAGTAAACCACTCTCAACACTGTTATTTAGTATTTACAAGAATAAACTATTTGAGAGATGTGTATTAAAAGCGTCAGGGTCACTGAAAGTGGTTGACCTACAGATTACATTTCTGAAGCAAGGTTGTTTTTAAAACTGGACCACACCTTCCCCGAAATAACTGGAATTCGATCTGCATTATCAGCAGTGGTGTGTAAGACAGGATATAATGTAATATGCAAGATCTGGGGGCAATGACCTAGAAGCAGAAAGGAGAAAGCCTCTGTGATGTTAGTGCAAAGTTTGCAGTGAGATAGCTCCATCTTGCTTTATTCAACCACCGCTTTGGGGCCAGCAAGAGGCTAAATTTGTGAGCGTTGATAAAGACTTCAGTTTCCAGCCTATGATGAGGCGCAAAGCAGAGCTTGGCGAAAGAAGGTGAATATCCATTGTCCTTTCCTGTCATTCCCTTCACTTTGCACCTGTATAGAAGTGAAGCAAGGTTATATATTAATGCACATTGTCACAACTATACATAGGAATATTTTCTCTAGTATATGGAAGCCTGCCAAAAGGACTGCCTTTTAGAAAGGAGAATCTGAAAATAATTAGAGGGTGCATCAGCACTTTCTTCTCCTTTGTATCCATGAGATGAAGGGTATGCTTAGTGAGCAAGCACCGTGGATCTCTTATATTTTTGGATCTTTGGCTTTGAAATCATGTTTTCGAAGTCTTTCCCACCTCTCTTGGCTTTGGTTCTGTTTTATTTGACTGAGAAGCCTTTCACAGAGCCTTCCACCTCAAGTGTTCCTCTGTTATTTGTCTCCGTAGCTAAAATTGAACAGTCATATCAGATTAAGAACTTTACGGATGTCAGTGATCTGCAGAAGGGCTTCATGTGAGGTACGGCAGTGCTGAAGGCATCCGATACCGACTGGCTAATAGGATCTGATTTCAGATGTTGTGAAGCCTATTAAAATCAGGCCTGGATGCCTGATGGAAAAGCAAGAGTGCCATGGATATAATGAATATTAATCAGGTCTCAAACAATGCCAGACAAAATTCTTAATAAGCTTGGAAAGACAGTGTAGCAGAGAAGGAACAAGAAGAATGTGAGGCAACGTTGTGTGATGGAGACTCCGACTCCCTGCCCTCTCTGCCGTGCACCTGTGCAACATCTGTCCAAAACCACCCCTTCTGTATTTTAGAGCTTTCTGGAAGTTAATTCTGCTTTGCCACTTGCCTCATGGGCACAGCTTGGGAGTGACTGAAATGTCTTAAGCCTTTTGAGACATTCCCTGGGCCTGCTGTTTCCACAGCTGCCAGGCTCAGGCAAAAGCAGAGTTTGCTTACTGACTATTCAGAAGGCTCTTGTCAAAACTGCACCTCCTTCCTCCTCCACAGCAGAGGTGTCACCTGCATCAGTAATCTGCGAGCATCTTCTGTCCGTGGTGTCGGCTTGAAATACTCCTTCTGCCCTGTCTACTCCCATGGATCCGTGACTGGCTCAGACACACTGCCTGCTGCCGAGTCCTTCTTCATGGATCACTTCCTTTGGCACTACACTGGTTGAGGGTGTGGCGTGCGAAAGGCGATTTTGTTCTGCACAAGCTATTCAAGACTATACCTCTGGAGTCAGCTCAGGTGCTTCTGAGTAACACATGGAAAGTCAAATTCATTTCTACCCGAGAAAAACTTGTTTGCTCTTGGCAAGTTACCCTAAAGGACAACCTTTCTCAACCTGTGGGTCCCCAGATGTTGTTGAACTACCCAGGTCTGCCCTCACCCATAAACGCCTGAGAGAAAAAGGCCTTTGGAAACCTTTACTCTTGTGCTTTGCAAACATTTTGAGACAGATCCTGACTGGGGCTTTAACCATTTCAGCGGCAGTAGCAACTGAGTGGTTTGTTTGTTCTCGGCGGATCAGATTCAGAAACTGGCTGAAAAGTCACATATCACATCGAAATGCCCATAATTTGCTCCAAAGCTGAGGTTTTCAAGACAGAACAAGATCATACATAGAGGGTGTGTGAACAGTTTCCTGGTGGATAGGGTTTTTTTTATGATGATGATGATGATGATGATGATGACTATGATGATGAAGAAGAAGAAGAAAGAAGCTGAGCCTTGTTGCATCATCTCCAAAGACCTAGTCCAGCATTCTATTCTCACAGTGCCCACTCAGATGCTTATGGGAAGCCCACAAGCAAGACGTGAGATTTAGTTGTTCTCCCACTCATGATCCCTGGCAGCTAGCATCCAGAAGTATACTGCCACTGTCGCTGGAGGTACTAGAGCAGGCTTCCTCAACCTCGGCCCTCCAGATATTTTTGGCCTACAACTCCCATGATCTCTAGCTAGCAGGACCAGTGGTCGGGGATGCTGGGAACTGTAGCCTCAAAACATCTGGAGGGCCAAGGCTGAGGAAGCCTGTACAAGAGGCAACCTGACTAATGTGCATTGAGCCAGGAGTCTGCAGGCTTGAACAAAGTAGGAAGGACTGTTTTTAGCCCTTTCCCCTTCTAGTAATAGCAGAACAGAATTGCTATCCCCAAACTGCTTTTCCACCTTATAGAGAGTGGAAAGATAGCAGGAGCAGCCAAAGCGCATTTCTGCAGTCCTTCCTCAGTGCTTCTACCATGTTATTTTTCTTGTATACTTAATCTGAATGAAGAGGATTCTTTGCAGGGAGATGCTGCTTGTTTCCACTGTATTTGCCATGGCATAATTGCTAGCAGCACTTATCATTTTTATTAGCCAAGCTGCCCATATTAAAAGGATGGTGTTTGGGGTTGTTGTTGTTTTTAACGCCATGAAGAACAACTCAGGGAGCAAGAATAAGTTAATTTCCTATTTAACCTAAGAGCAGATGGTTACAAAAATGCTCTGTGTAAATAAATTACAGAGAAACATGCTCACTAATAGTTAAGCATGTTGGAAATGGCCTTCCAAAGGCGGGAGGGCAGGAAGGGGGGGACATTTTCTTCTTCTTTTTCAATAAACCTATTTCTCCATTGCTGTTGGTTGTCTAAAGGGATCAATTTTGTATTTAATTGGTTTGGCTTTTAACCCAAGAGCCTCATTCTACTGGGCATAGTACCAGACACCCCAAAAAAACCTACAGATAATTGTTTCTGCATTGTTTTTCTTCTGAGACATAAAGTCATGTAGCTCTTTACAACGACAGAGATAGAGGTGTGTGTGTGTGTGAGTGTGCATGCATGCGTGCGTGCTTTAAGAGGGGCATGTTAGAGTACATATGTTACTTGTGGTGGATATACAATCATTTCATTTAACCCACAGTAATCTCTGGTAAAACCTTTTGGGTAGCTCTGAGAATGGAATAAGTTTGCATATAATCAACAAAAATGGGTTCTATCCCACCTAGAGGTGTAGGGGGATTGGAATTTTTTTGGGGGGGGGAGAAATGCTTGTGTGTGTTTTTAAGTACTCCTTATATTGAAAGTCACTTTTTAAGGAACATAAAATGCATTATGTGGAACTTGGTTTACCATAGAATTATCATGTTTGGTATATTAAAAGTGCACTTTATTCTGACAGTAATTACAAATTGATTTTTTTTAAAAAACTACCTATTAGGAACTTCACATATCTTTGGTTTTGCCAGTTTAGGAGGAGCAGGCAAAAACAATAAAAACAAAAGCCATCAGTATGATAGTAAAACCAATTATTATTTATTCTGAAAATTATTATGTCTTCTCCAGTCCTCCAGAGTGTTAAGCAGACATAAAAACTGAAGGTTTACCCAGATTGAAACAAGCTTCTACCCTTTCAGATGTCTGTTTATTTCTTGATTTGGTGGGAGAATTTCCAAACATAGACCAGTTTCTTTCACATGCTGCAGAAGATGGAGAAATCTGAAGAGTTGTTCTGAACTCTGGAACATTTGAAAGTACCTAAGTACCTTTCTAACACCAAGACTGCAGAAGTAATGATTGGGGTGTGTATGTGTTTTATAGATAGATAGATGACAGATAGATGTAGATAGATGATAGACAGATGATAGATAGATAGATAGATAGATGATAGATAGATATAGTAGATGATGATAGATGATAGATGATAGATAGATAGATAGATAGATAGATAGATAGATAGATAGAATACACACACACACACACACGCATGGGAGGAACCCTAAGAAGGGGTTAAACTGCAAACAGCCCCATGAGAACTGAGCATGCTCAGTGGCCACAGACTTCTGACCAACTGTTGGGAGTAGGGGAACGCAACATAAAAGGGAATGGAGCATCTTGGAAGAGCACACCCTCCTAATGTCCCAACTTTCCAGGAACAGTCCCAGAATTACAGAAGCCATCCCGGTTTCTGATTTGATCCTGGAATGTCATGCTTTTCCTTCACTGGAGAAATGTTGGAGGGGATGGAATAGGATGAGGGCTTAGCTGTTCAGCCGGACAGTGAACCCAAACGTTCCATGCTGCCACACTTGGCTGCAGTTCCTTCTTCTGTAATTCTGTGTAGGGGGGCAGAGAAACAAACCACCATTTTCACGTTGTGAACTGGCCCATCATCACCCACCACAACTGGCATCTTTTCTAGTATAAAGTCTAGAAATATGTTCCAACATTGACAGAAGGGCATCGGTTAAAAGCCAGTGTTAAGTAGCACAGTTCAAGAAGTATGCAAACAAATCAGGAAAGATTTATAGGAGACAGACAAATATGAGAATGGATTTCAAATCAACACACACTGAGGGAAGGCTTGGGTGAAGGAGCTTGCTGTGCATATCCATCCAAATCAATGAAAAAATGTATAAATAAAGAGTTACACAACTCTCTTCTCATGAGGCCTGTTGTAGATTAACCCAATAAAAAAGGAATATAGTGTGCCTACTGTGTTATAGCTTGTTTTTTTTTGAGAACAGGGATTGCATCATTTGGCAACAGTTGGCAATAGAATATTTGCAATGCTGCTCTTTTGGCATTGCATTTTAAAGATCTTATTATATTTGATGCCCTTTACAAAACGTATTAAAATCTTAATCAAATGTGTTCTTTAAAACAGCCGAAGGAACTGTCCATTTTGTCATTTTTAAGGGGAAAAAATAAGGAAGGACATAAATCATTGTAGGCTTCCTTAAAGACTGATGAATACAACAGCATGGATGGAATTTAGATTTAGGGGATATGTTAAGAAACATTATTGATAATAAGCTCAACAGTCTTCTTGAGAAGTTCCATAAAGAATCTATAGAACCTCCTTCGGAGAAATTGGCCTGGGGGTCAGGAATTCTCAATCATAGCCTAAACATATGAAGGATTGTTTGTTAGAAATTATTCTAATCAGCCAGGACACAGGAATGATTTGTAATTTACAATGGTGCCTGGAAGGGAACGTGGTAGATAAGTTGAATGTAAGAGTTTGGGTTGGCGCCATCCTTTAGCATGGAAGTTCAAAAGCCTTGACATACTTAAGAACATGCTTAATTTTTAGTCATTTCACTCAAATGTCACCCAGTTTTCCAGAAACCTTTGTTTTTAAAAGGAAAAGGAAAGGGTTTGGAGTGGTGAAGCTCTCCAGCATACTTTGTCTGTCCTCCTGACAGAAGAAAAAAGACAGCAGGAGATTGCAAATAACGTCAGTGCACAGCTAAACTGTAAGCCGTGCCTTACAGCCATTCAACGTCTCAAACTTCAAAATACAATCGCATCCTGAAAATTCCACGCGTACAATTGCAAAGCGCATAGATTATTTTTTTCATATTTGCAAAGAACAGAAGTCTACTTCTCTGCTGAAAAATTTCCCCCTTCTGCTTTGATCTTCTTGCTGCAGATCTTCAGATGAAGGAGCTGCAATTGCACCATTCACACAACATCAAAGCCCTTTCTCCTCTCAGCCGCTCCTTACTAAACAACTGGGGGTTGGGGTTGGGGGGTGTTCAGAAGGCATGAAATCTGCTGCAGGCCAGATCCTGCCACAGAGTGGGGATTCTTCACCTCTGCTATAAACTAAGGAGGGAACTAAAAAAAGAACTAAGAGGATGATGACAGTTCCAAGCCAGTTGAGAGCAGGAACAAGCACTCTCAGAGAGCTGAGGAATAGAGTGAAAGGGGCACCAGTCCATTAATAGTAAGGCGTGACTGTGGTTATGGGTATGTTACGAGAATACCAAGACAGTGGCTGGCTCAGATGTAATATGAACAATGGTTTACTGCTTTTTGAATGAACTGCAGTGTAGGGGAAACAAGGAAGACCATTGTAATTTCAAGGAGTTAGATGACATGTCCCTTTCCCTTTACATCCCCAGTTTAAAGTTTGCCCTTTCATGCTGGTATAACTTGTTTTCCACACACCTGTGTCAGGAGTTTCCTGGGTCTCCTGTGTTCTAAGTGCTGATTGGCTAGTGGGGAGGATACCCAGTTGCAGTGAATTGGGTTGGAGACTCTCAGTTGCTCCGCATTCCTGTTGAGTCACACCCCGTGTCCCCGGCTGATCATGAGTGATGCCTGCTAACCAGGTGCAGTCAATCAAGTCCATCAAAGTTGGCTATAAAAGCTGTAGGTTGAAGGGGCTTAGAGAGCTTTTTCACAGGTCAAGGTTCCAGATGCTGTGAGACTGTTAGCCGGGCTCTCTGGCTGCTCTGCCTGGAGCTCCAGGCAACTGAAAGGGAGATTGTGTGTGACTTCTGTCTGGTATGCTATAATTTGTGTTTTGTATGCCTGCTGCTATCTGTTAACCTTACACAAATAAAGCATTACAGTGGTACCTCAGGTTACATACGCTTCAGGTTACATACGCTTCAGGTTACAGACTCCACTAACCCAGAAATAGTGCTTCAGGTTAAGAACTTTGCTTCAGGATGAGAACAGAAATCGGGCTCCGGCGGTGCGGCAGCAACAGGAGGCCCCATTAGCTAAGGTGGTGCTTCAGGTTGAGAACAGTTTCAGGTTAAGAATGGACCTCAGGAACGAATTAAGTACTTAACCTGAGGTACCACTGTACTTATTCTTCATCCGCTGGTGTGCTTATTGGCTCCGGATCTGGAAAGAACCCTGCCCTTGGCAGAGCAATGCAACAAATGGTGCTTCGGCACCATTTTCTCCTCTGATTTTGTGCATCCAAAGATATTTGGAAGCGTCAAAATATGATTCCCACCATTTCCAAACATAAGAATCTAAGGTTTGTTTAAAATTATCTCCTCTTGCAGGCAAAAGGGGAGAGCTGCGTTGTGTGCGCAAACCAATCTTTATTCACTGTTTGATCTTTTAGTAATTATTTGCAGGAGTGTGTGTGTGTGTGTGTGTGTGTGTGTGTGTGTGATTTTAACACTTCGTTGTTCCTCTTCTGTGTCTGGAGAACAATTACTACTTGAATCTTCTTCTGGCAGTTAAAATGGAGGATGAATTAAGACCCCAGGCAGCTGACACTCAGCGGAAAGGGACAGCTGGCGAAGGATTCTAGAAGACTATTACCTTTACATAAATATCACAAACAAATAAATAGATCTTTGGCCCATCGTAGGCGTCCAAGCAGATTTAAAGAGCATAGTTGTGGGATTTGGGATTAAAGATCATTTCCTCCTTCTGTTGTGGAGAGCTGCTTGTTCAAACAGCAGAGGACTTCACAGGATAGATTGCTTAAAAACACACAAAGGGAGGGGGGAACCCTCCACATCTGATCTAGTTTAAACAGACACAGTACGAATAAGTCAGCCGACCTTAACTTTGCCCCAAGCCAAGTCACTGCCCCAAATCAAGTGACAAGTCTGTACTCACACAACATACATCTTCACAGCATCAGTGACTCTGGAAATTGAGAAGTGATCTGAATGGCTTCGCCACTTCTTGTTTGATGACTGATTCCTCCCCCCATTCACCACCCTCTCTTTCTCCAGTAGCATTTTGAACCAAAGAGCATGCATCTTTCCGGCAGACGACGGCTGCTGCCTGCAAAGCTGTAAGGCCTTGTCAGGGGAAAAAGAAATAGACTTTTTTTAATGTCTCTTCACCAAAGGCAACTGTATTCTGGGCTCCTCGGTTCCTTCTAAGTAGATGAGGTTTCCAGTGTAGCAAACAACCTTTTCATGAACAATAGGCAGGAACAGTGAAGGACATCTGAAGACTTTCCTACAGAGAAAATCAGAGATTTTCGAAAGTGGCAGCAAATAGCAAAGAATGGGGATCCAATACTTCCATCCCTACAGGCCGCTAATCCTCCTTTACAGAAATGGCTCATCTTACAGATAGGAAGGAAGGAAGGAAGGAAGGAAGGAAGGAAGGAAGGTCAGCAGAATATAGGACTGCCCTAAGATGGTGGTGGTAATGCGGATTTGCCTCTTAGCTACGCATTTTAAATAGTTCTTGCCCTAGTTCTTATTTCCTGGTTTCTCTTGCAGATTTAATCTATACAGTGAACTGTTGAGAGTTAATGGGTATTATACCTAAGTACAGTTGCTTGCTCCACACTTAGGGATGGATGAATCAGTCTCTTCCCAGTCCATGTCCAAGAGTCATAGAATGGGGTGTATCCAACAATCACAGAATTTGAAGGGACCCGAGGATCATCTAAGTCCAACCCCTTGTGATGTAGGAATATGCAGTTGTCCCATACGGGGTTCGAACCGGCAACCTTGGCATTATCAGCACCATGCTCTAACTAACCAAATGAGCTATCCAGGCTGACAGTCCATTTCACAAGTGTTCACTCACTAAGAATCCTATGCCTGGTAGTAAATCCCATTAAAGCCAGTAGAATTTACGTCTGAATAAACATATATAAATAGGATTGTGCTGTCAGTCTGTTCCATCTGATTTCTGAATTGATCTGCAATAAAAGCTGTATGCAAATTCACATGTACTTCTGAACACATTTTATCTTAAAATCCACATTTCTAAAGGTATATGATCTCAACTTCATTTCTACAAATATTTGATCATCATATGCATTTGTAAGGGCACTTGGATACAATTTTGAGCTGAAAACTGCCCAGCAACGCTTTGGAGAAGTGTGCAGTGTGGTGAATGGCTCCATACGGATACCAGCATTTGTGTGGGAGGCACAGATCCGATCATTTCGTATTGGAATTTTCAAAGATCGAAATTTACACCACAAGCTATGGCAGATTCAACCCACAGCTGTTTGGAACAGGACCCCTCCTGCTTTGTTGAGCACCCCAGAATCTGCCTCATCCTGCTCTGTGTAAAA
>NC_138028.1:51888069-51912333 GCF_964106645.2 Podarcis pityusensis | reverse complement strand
TATATTCTGATTTTATGAGTCAAATAAAAGGTACCATTATACATTGAAATATTAAGGTGCCATTTTAAAAAAACTGACTGGATGCTATTATTTCAGTGGAGACTAGCATCTCTATACAGTGGTACCTCGGTTTTCGAATGTCTCGGAAGTCAAACGTTTTGGTTTTCAAATGCCGAAAACCTGGATGTAAATGCTTCCGTTTTCGAATGTGCCTCGGAGGTTGAATGGCTTCCACTAAGTAATTCTCAATTTTCTCAATTAAATTTGCAGACCACCCTTTGCGCTTCGGTTTTTGAACATTTCGCAAGTAGAAGGGTCTTCCAGAATGGATTATGTTCAGAAACGTACTTAATTCATTCCGGAGGTCCGTTCTTAACCTGAAACTGTTCTTAACCTGAGGTACCACTTTAGCTAATGCGGCCTCCTGCTACCACCGAGCGATTTCAGTTCTCATCCTGAAGCAAAGTTCTTAACCGGAGGTACTATTTCTGGGTTAGTGGAGTATGTTACCTGAAGCGTATGTAACCTGAAGCGTATGTAACCCGAGGTACCATTGTATTACTTTTCTAAATAGTTAGAGTGTCCCTTCCCCTTGAGATCCTGAAACAAGGTGGAGTGGTTGGTTTTTAGACTTAAAGGTTCAAAAGATCCCTTCAGACAGGAGTCAGTGCCATAATAGAGGGCTTCTTAGGCGCTGAGGCTGCCACCATTTGATTAGACCATTGTAAATGGCAGCAGCTAGGAGCAAAACCCAACATGGATTACAAGTCCCCCGTTCCTGGTCTATGCCTTTCCAACAAAGGTTGTAAAATAAGATATCTGGGCTCCTTTGCCATGCACAAGAAAAGCAAGGGTGAGTTGAATGTATTAAAATTCTCGCTATCACCTTTAGGAAAACTCTTGATTCCTTTTTTCTGCTCCTTCTTATCTGCTATGGAGCATCGTCCAAATGCTCTCATCCCCATGAGCCATGCTCACTGGGGCTGTTGGAGTCCAACAACATCTGGAGGGCCAGACTTTCCCCACTCCTGTTCTATGCTAGAAAATAATTCATTTCAAGTGGGAGCTAAGTTTGTAATAGCATCAGGAGCCGTGGGGAGCGGAAGGAGCTCCTGAATAGAGAAATTAACAGCTAGTTGGCTGGACAACATGTAACCTCACTTATTAACTGCAGACAAGTCCAGCAACTGTCACTATGGGTATAATTGGAGCCTAAAATAATGGCCACATAATAGAGGCTGATCTGTGGGAAAGTAATACAATATATGTGGGAAATTAGCAGCCAAAATGTAACAAGTGCATATTTTTGCTAGTTAGCATGAGAAGGGGCTGAGTCCACAGAGCTGTGTTGCTGATGGGCAAACACTCAGACCATAGGCAATACAATTGGTAGAGAGGGTTCTTTGTGATGTCATTTCCTCTTTTCTCTTGGAGGGGAAGGACCATACAGTACTTCCTGTTTCTCTCTCTTCCTTTGACCAGTACAGTGGTACCTCGGGTTAAGTACTTAACCGTTCTTAACCTGAAACTGTTCTTAACCTGAAGCACCACTTTAGCTAATGGGGCCTCCTGCTGGTGCCACGCCGCCGGAGCACGATTTCTGTTCTCATCCTGAAGCAAAGTTCTTAACCCAAGGTAACATTTCTGGGTTAGCGGAGTCTGTAACCTGAAGCGTATGTAACCTGAAGCGTGAGGTACTACTGTACTGGATGCAGCCATGCCTGAGCTTGCTCCAGCATTTGGCACAAGCCTGAAGCTGGTTATATTGCAATGTAAGTATTTTGCCTGCTTCATTTTTACTGCTGCCACTGCTGTGAACCAATGCAAGATTATAAGTAAGTAAATTATATTTTTAATCTTACTTTCAAAATTGTTGCCTGATTCTTTGTTAAGCGGTGTAAGAAAAGGAGGGACAGCTTACTTCATAGCTGGACTTGCTCAAAACAAGGTTTTACAGCTTAATTCCTATGTTTTTAATTTTGGTTGGGATTTTAAAACTCTGTTCAGCCACACATGTCGGTGCCAGGAAGGATAAATTGCAATTAATATATACTCTCCTACCTATTAAAACCCATTCTACAACATATACAACAAAGGAAAGACTTTGAGACATCTATAATCCAGGTCCTGTCACCCATCAGCTAAAAGGCTTGCTTGCTGCGTAGCAAAATGGGAAAGAGAAACCTCATCAGAGATCACAATTCTGTACTCAGATGCGGCTTTCCAGCTCAGGATGTTGCAGGTTCATCATGGAAGTATCATGGAAGTCACAATGAGTGAAACTCATTCACATATTCACTTAAAAAGAACCAGCCAGCTCAGACTTCGAAAGAGCAGGAACACTAGAAAAATACTGGCCAACAATAACCATGGTCTAGGTGATCTCAGGGATGTTATTGTGTATATATACATGTTCCATGCTTTCTCCCTAAATCCAGAGATTCTCTATGATTTCAAAGCCCAAACAGAAGAGCTACATCAATTGCACAGGAAATCTCCAGATTTAGGCAGGAGAAAGTGCATTTGAGCTATGCATGTCTGCCTAAACTACATGTGTCTGGACAATATCTGCTCATCCAAATGCCTATTGAAGTGCAGGACGGTTGCCCAACCAGCTCAGGCTACAAATTTGGCACAGCTGGACTCTCTCCCACTGTCGAGATATATAGGAGAGACAGTGTGGTGTAGTGGTTAGAGCATCCAACTTGTGGTCAAGAGGCCCAGCTTCAGGTCCCTACTCAGCTCAGTTGTGATCTTACACTAGTCATACTCTCTGAGTCACATTTTCAGGTTTATTGCAGGCAGATGACATTTTGGGGTCGGAAAACTATGCATTCTGCCCCAAAGTCTTTAGAGGAAGGGAAAGGAATTAATAACTCTGCTCTGTGCATGCGTTGTGGCTCCTGCTTAAGGATAACAACCCTATAGTTGGTCCCAGGGTATGGTTACATCGTGGTCCAAAGGGTCACTATACAACCACCTTGCTCAATTTAGACTGGGCTGCATCTAGTTGGTGAATATGTGGGAAATTGTCCAGGAACTTTTTAGATGCCTTCTTGAGCAACAGTGGTATAGTGGAGGGAAGACACATGGAGCCGCCCACCCCCCCGCCGCCGCCACAGCAGGAGCAGTGATATCATCTACTGGAGTGCCAGGTTAATTGATGGACCCACCTTCATCTGGCAAATTAATGAGGTGATCAGGCAGCTTCCTAGTTTTAGTACTCTTTGTAAAAATCAGGTTGACCTTCCAAAAAATTTAAAAACCGTTGCCAATGACCCATTTGCTATATCTCCATGACCCATTTATAATATTAAGCCCCTGTCTGGAAACGCCCTTGGCCATTTGTCCTTTATTGTTGTAGTAAGCTTTTTAAAAGTTTTCTAAATTTCTATTCTGTGATTGTTAGCTGATCTTAATAACTTGGGTACTGCTGCACTCTGTGTGGTGGGAGAGAGAATTGATTAGCTCGTCCACTGCAAAATTTACCCCTATAGTGTGGTGGCAACACTACTGCAGAGCAGGGCAGAAGAAAAATGAGGCATAAATGAAATTTGTGTATGTCGTCGGGGTGGGAGACATGGAAACTGGCTTTTCAGAGGATTCTCTTCTGCTTCTTCTGATCAGGAGCTACTGTGCATAATCAAGAGAAAGGGCAGCTTCTGGGAGACTTTCATTGGAGCATCGAGGCAAAGCATTTCTATGCATGTTGCCATGCCAAAGTGCGCTGGTTCCCATGCCCTTTTGAGTTCAGCTTGTTCTTGGAGGAAAACTTGGGTGCTGACAGTGCTCACTGGGGCAGAAATGGTTCGGTGCAGTCTCTCACTGGAGCTATTGAGAGTGACTGCAGATAAATGTTTGTGCCTGTCAATAAGCAGCAATTCCTAAATGTTCAATGCAAAAAGTCTCTGAGTGCCTGTAAGACAAGGTGGCAGGCAGCTCCAAGTCTAAACATTATGCTCTGATTCCTTGAGAAATATATTCTGATTGGATCTTTGATTCATCCATGTTTTCTTCAATTCATTACTACTGCTCTTACGTAACTGGGTTGCCCCCCCCACCCCCACCCCCAATGTCATCAAAGCCTCCACACAGACGAAGTGTCAAGCAAGCACCGCCATGTGCTGCATTGCAATTTTGCTGCACAGAAGGGGAGAGGCTTTGTGTAGATGTGACAGATGTAAAAGAATTCCTGAAAGCCTTAACATGTAATCTTTCTTGGGTTAGTCTGTTCATCCCACGACCCTTCTTTAAGCAGCGATCGCTGGGAAGATGTGTCTTTATGTGGATGAGTTCACAGCTTAGTTGAGTGAATGCTTTCTGTTACCACTCTTTACCTTGAAAATCTGGTAGGTATTCAGTTCCTTATACGAACAATACAACAATGCCAACTTGGTGCCTCCTCTGACTCGAGTCAGTAGGAGGCATAAATGTACTAACCAATTACAAATCCCAGCAGCTGATTCCCTGTCTGTCAACAGGCATGCTAAGCATCTGATGTAGATACCAGAATCGGGAGACTAGCCACTACAGTTGCTGTTTGGACAACTTCTGTGCAGTGCAACCTTGCTTCTGATCTGTAGGCTACAGATGTCAAAAGTTACATTCACAGTCCTGTGTGTCTTATGAGCTCAATGATCATAATAAATGATTATGAGCTCATTATCAGAAACTGATGGTCCCACTTATAGGTTGTCACCTATCCTCCCAAAAAGCTGCTTTGCTGATTAAACATTGCATGCCCAGTAGTGTTAAAACACCAACAAACAACACATCTGATCCCTAGCAAGCTGAATGTCTAGGGTAGATAAAAACAGGGCCCTCCTGATGTTGGACTTCCACTCCCATCAGCCCCAGCCAATATGGCCAATAGTCAGGGAAGATATGTGTTGTAGTCCAACAACATCTGGAGGACTCTAGGCTCCCTGTCCCTGCTGTATGTGTTGACCAAGAGTTGTATCCAATGAAATCCCATTAGCACAAGGACTTACTCCTGCGCAATGGGACTGCTTCTCTCTCCCCTATGCCCCTCAATCTGCTCCAAAGGGAACTCCCATAACAGATGAGGTGCATTGGATGTGCAGGGAGAGAGAAAGAGTAAATTCCATTGTGCAGGTGAAAGGCTTGCATTAATTGGATGATTTCATTTCAGTGTCTTAGGCAGCAATCCTAAACACACTTCCCTGAGGGAAGGTCCCATTCAACCAAGTAGGACTTCTGTCTTTGCAGACAAGCACACATAGGATTGCACTAATGCTTTTTCCAACTCTTCACAACTCAGAGCAGCTTTTGTGGGGAGGGGGAGTTTCAATGGGGAAACAGCAGAAGGGAAAGGATAAAAACTGCATCTCAGAGTGCCACAGCTCTGATGGAATTTCAGGGATGAGGGCATGGCTGCTTTCAGGTCTTCAGAAAATGTTGGGAGATCTAATTAGGGATTCCCCCACACCATCCTTAGTTTGTCCCTCAATCAGCTTGGCATATGGGTAAATGGTTGGCAAGCATTTTCCATCTTGGGTTAGAAGCTTAATAGTTCCTTTTTGGTAAATATTTGTCAAAAGTCTAAGTTCCTCTTTGGGTTAGAGTCTTGGTGTCCCTGCTTCTAAGCTAATGGGTAACAGAAACAATGAGCAGAAGAAAATAACTTCCAAATCCTATTGTGCTTAATATGGCGTATGTCTTGATTTATAACGGAGCAGAGATACGAGGTGGTCAGGAGGACACAATTTTGAGCTGCATTCTGAACAAAACTGAGTATAGAGCTCTGGGTAGTCATTTCCCGTGATGCTGCCCAAGTATGGGACTAAACCATCTGGCATTTGATGAGATTTTCAGAGTTGCTTAATATTGACCCAGCCAAAGTCAATGGGAACTGCAAATGCTGAGCAGCTCTGGCCAATAGGCGCCACATTGTTGAAAGCTTTCAAGTGCTCTTACACTGTTTTATGTTTTCCTTCCTAATGATCATATTGATAGCTGTGTTTGCCCCTCACTTTCCCTGGCCATTTTCCAAAGACCAGAGTCAGCCCCAGGACAAACCTATTAGCTTACAAACTCTGCTGTCACTTATTGGTCCCCCGTAAAGGAAGACTAGAGCTTCACTGACTTGTAAAGTAGGTCAGGACTGTCACCCCGCCCCGGTAGTCAGTGGAGTGGGTTTTCTGGAAAATGTTGGCTCTGCATTTCCCTCTTAGAAAACATCCTGAAATCCATCGGATTTAGTGTGTTTGATCTAATGCTGGTATATAGAATTGTAGAGTTGGAAGGGTCCCTGAGGATCATCTAGTCCAACCTGGGAGGTGTCCCTCTGCTCAGGTCTCCCAACAAAGCTGGTCTCCTGCAAGCCGTAGGCCTCACTCCTTTGATGTGGCACCTCCCTTCTCCCTGCCAAACATGTAGGTGACTGGGTGTGCCACTGGTGGGACGCCTTCCAGCGGCTGCCAGGAGAAGGCCCTGAATGGGACCATTCCAGAAGTGGAGAAGGGTAAGGGCTGAGCAAGCCCAGGGTCTGCTGGATCCTGAGTCGATTTGGTCCCTACTGCTGTGCTGGCTGCAGTCTGGCATGCAACCTTACTGCCCTGCCACTTTTTTGTGGGAATGTTCAGAGAGACAGGAGAAGTTATCTTGTTTATTAATATCCTTCCTAACTTGCACTAACAAATTCCTTTACTTAGCAGAGTTTCACATTCCCCTTTTTAAACGCACAGCGGATAACTGGTTGCAGGCTTGTGTATCATACAACTCAGTGTTGAATTGTATGTTCCTGGTAAGTTCCCTTATATCCCTCTTAAAAGAATAAACAGACCACAGTCTTTTGTAAAGTATATAAAATAAGTTTACTCACACATTCAGTTCACAGTTGGGCCCTTGAAGGCAGACTTAGTTACAAAGTATGTACATGTGGATTGATTCCATATGGGATAATCCCAATGTACTCTGTTGGCTAGAAGCCAACAGAGCATCTCTTGTTAAAAAGCTGCTCCAGTGATGAAGGAAGTTAGAGAGAGTGTGCAGATTGCCTTGTCCTTTTGCATTACCTGGACAGGTAAGGTCACGACCACCTCTAGTCACATGCAAAGGAATTATGTCTCAGCCAGGAGGAAACAGGAAGTTTTCGACTGGCTGGACCAAACATTCCCCTGCATGTCCACTCTAGGAAAACAAGGAATTTTGTACTTGACTGCTACTTATGTATCTCATCCCACATTTTTGCCCCAGCTGCTGGGCACAGCAGGACTGTGGATGCAGTGCTGCTCCCACCACTCCATAAAACATGGCCGGGGTGGTGGCACTGGAATGCAGATTGAATATCTCAGGTCCGTCCGTCCCCCCCAATAGCCAAGCTGAAGGGAAGTATTTGAGGAGAGAAAAGAATATACCTTTTGGTTTGAATGTTATATTACAACAAACTAAACATTTCACTTAATGTTTATCAGTATTTTAATACATGACAGCTCAAAAGTATACACTTTGTTTAAACTGTTAAGGAAAATAATGAAGGCACTGAAAACTGATAACATGGTAATTTTAGCCCACCCACGGAGGTCTGCAAGAGATCTATGAAATGCTCTTCATAGGGATATTCCTTTGAAAAACATGTATTACAACTTTGAAACTGTTCAGCCTGAATGGCAGCCTGTGTGCATCGGCAATGTTTACTTGCCAGATTAGGAGAATGGGGTGATTTGGGTGAGGTCTTCACATACTTAAATCTGATTGTACTTGAGCTTTTAAAGTTACTCATGCATATATTTTTTAAACAAACCAAAACCAATCTGATTTGGGGAATGCTCTGAACTTGAGTGGTGAGGTGGTGGAGAGCTGGTGGTCATTTGGACAAATAAGTCTAGTTTTAATCACAGTGAATTTTTCCCAGGGCACTGTAATCACAGTGATTTGTGGAAGAGATGTTGAAGTAAATATCAATACTATGATTGTTTTTCACATGGATGCAAGTGAATGGAGAGATCTTTTTGTAGAAGAGGGTGGAGCCTTGTATATCTCTGCCTACAATTTAGCAGGAGGAGGAGGCAAAGACCTGCAAATTTCATCCATTTCTGTGAAAACGAAAAACAAGTTATAGTTATTCTTATATTTCCTATTGTAGTAAATGACGGGTAAATGGAGCTTTGTTTTTAACAGAGATAATTCCATCCCAAATAACAAGTCAAGGCACAGAGAGGCTCCAAAACACCCCGGGCTGCTTCCCAGGTACAAGTTGAGTCTTATAGCCAGTGCACACCCTATTAAATGATATTGTTTGTATCCATTATGTTACTATAGCACAACATAGCATACTCTACTATATATAGTATACTATAATATAGTAATGTATGTTTTGGGCTGCAGCTACCATCATCTCTGACCACTGGCCATTCTAGCTGCAGCTGATGGTGATCCAAAATATCCGGAGAGCATCCGACTGGGGAAGGCTGATATATGCAATGTACTATATTATATAATATGGATTTAATATATGCAATAGTATATGCTATGTTATGCAGGTTTAGAAATGGAAACTTCTTCACGCACAAATATAGTACTGGAAAAGTGCTATCACTGCCCTGTTTCTTCTGCTTTTGGCAAGGAGTGGGCAGGTGGATAGCGCAAGCTTTAACTGCCAGTTCAAATCTCGACTACATTGGCAGCAAACACATCTCCAACTTTATACACAGGGCAGAGTTGCCCAGAAAACACGGGTCATTGACCTTCCATACATACATAGTACTTAACAGATAGATTTATAGATAACTGAAAAGCCAAGATAGTTTCCCATAGAGCGGCGGTTCTCAACCGGTGGGTCCCCAGATGTTGTTGGACTACAACTCCCATCATCCCTGAGCTCTCGCCTTGCTAGCTAGGGGTGATGGGAGTTGTAGTTCAACAACATCTGGGGACCCACAGGTTGAGAAAGGCTGCCATAGAGCTTTTCATGTGCTGGCCTGGGAACATTTGCCCCCGCATAAAGAAAATCGTGATCCTGCATGTACTGGCTCCACATAATTTACTTGGACACAACTAGGGAGTTGGCTTCCACAATATATTTCTCTTTTGCCTCACACACCCCAACTCTACCCGAAGCACACCCCAGGTCCTTCCATTTCCATGATTAGAAGGTTCAATAGTTCACTCCCACGTTGAGGCTGCAAAAATAACTTGCTCTGCACCATATCGCTGTTCATTTACCCTCCTGAACTCTTTCACTTGGTAGTTGGCTGCAGACAAGGCAGCCTCTGTGCTGTTTTGAGGCCTGAGTAGTGAACAATTAAAAGCCAACCATGTCAGGGATAAGCCCTGTGGCAAGCAAGGCTTTGTAGGCAGCTGCCTCCTGTTCTGCTGAGCGTAGCAGCCTCCTGACCAGTCCCAAGGCAGGCGCTTCTGGCTGACGGAGCTTTTCAATATCCCGAGAGCTAAACACATCTTGGCATTTCTGGGGCTCTCCCTGCCCTCCACGCCTGGCTTAACAGAATGGCAGAGTTGGAAGGGATCCTGAGGGTCATCTAGACCAACCCCCAGCAATGCAGGAATCTCAACGCAGAATAGCGTAGGGGGGAAATGCTACATAAATGCTGGGCAGGTAGACGCCATCAGCCAAACATGTCATAGGAAGATAATATTGCATATTTTATACCAAGGGGGAACCGCCCAAGACTGGGTGGCACCAGGAGACCCAGCCTACATTCTCCTGGAGCCTACATCTTTCTGACAACATTAGTTACCAAAATCTGTAGAATGAAATTATTGGATATGCCCCGGGCGCCACCCCCAGCATCATCCCAGTTCTTGTACATGCTCACCCTGGCCTTCATATAACCTGGTTGCTGCAGACAACTTTCTTGGGGAGCAGAGCTTTTGAAATCTCCTGGCAAAATGACTGGCAAATGCCAGCCAGTGCCAGCTGTAATGATTAACAAGATTTAGCTCTCTTCTGGCACCAGACCTACATCCACAAACCCTCCGGCCACTCTCACTATCATGAGAGATGGATAACAGTCAGCATTAATCTTCTTTTTGTGTGATGTGAACGGAACGGGGGGGGGGTGCTTTTACTTGTGTTTCCTGGTAAAGCACGGGATCAATAAGAACTGTCAAGGAAGGAGCAACCAAATAAAGAGCGCAATACAACTCCGGTCCAAGAAAAATGTTCAAGATGTAAATGTAACAAAGTGACTTCTTATGTAAACTATGTAACCAGTTTTGTGTTCCTGTGAAACTTCACTTTGGTGTGTGTCTGCCATTTCCTTCTAGCACTGTTGCAACATTCCCATTTGGTAATCTTACACAGAGAAATCACACAAGCAGATAAGGAAACATGACTTTAATCAGCAAACACAAGGTCTCATATAATAAAGGCATATGCCCGAGGTGACAGTATGCAAATATGCAGGGGGGTGGCAAACAGGAATACTCCCAGACATGTCATGAAATCCTGAACCGGCAGCGCCACCGGCAATTCCACTCCTGTCAAAAGGCAAACAGAAAAACACAGCCATCAACTCTCCAAAGTCCCACCTAAAAGCATAAGCATAATTTCACAACAATTTGCACACTTGATTAACAAAGCACAGTCTTCCTGCCAGATACTTACCAAAGCTTAGCACCTAAACTTACCTGTTATAGCACCCGATAAGACATCTCACAGTGAATTACGGGAGGGGAATTACTGAGATGAACCTATTGTTTTAATGGTATAAAAGTATGAATTCTCTTTTGTTTGGGGTCTTGCCTGCCTGACTGTTGGACTGGGTATAGCAGATTTTCTTAATAAAGATCAGGCGTCTCTGCCTCTTTGCTTCAGTGTTACTTTGGTTGTCATCCGTTTCTTCCTCTCTGACCGTAGGAACTACCCAGTGACCTAGGGGGTTCTTTGTGTCCCCTAAGGACCAAGGGCATTAAGAGTTTGTCTTTTTCACGTGGAAGGAAATGCAGGGCAGGAAAACACCCATGCCAGAGGACCAACTGGGATTCAAACGTTGCTGGGTCCAACAGCTATTTTGAAAGCAGGTGCCTTGCAGGAAAAAGTTTCCCTTCTGACTGTGCATTACTTTGAGCTTCAAAATCGCCTTTTGTTTGTTTGTTTGCTTGCTTGCTTGCTTGCTTCTGGTATTTATATCCCACTTTTTTCTCCAAGGAGCTCAAGGTGGTTCTTCCCATCCTGATTTAATCCGCACAAGAACCCTGTGAGGTAGTGGACAGTCCAAAGTTACCCAAATGAGCTTCCTCACAGAGCAGGGATTTGAACCCTGGTCTCCCAGGTCCTAGTGTGGCACCCTAACCACTACACCGCACTGTCTCTCTTTCACATTGCAGTTGGCAAGGACTGGATTTGAACAATCAGTGCCTTTTGCACCATCTAGTTGCCCTCAGCAAGCTGGCAAACTCAACACCCTGAGTTCCCCAGCCTTCATATTTTCTTTCCCAGGAAGATATCTCAATGAACAAGCCTAGCAGGCAAACCTTCCTCACTTTGCTTTCCTGTTACTATGGATAACTGCGGTGAGTAAACCCAGTCCTCGTGTTCTCGCCTTCTTCGTGCTAAAGTTGCAGCAGCTCGGGGTGAGGCTTCCGTTTTGTCATCATGGATAATGGAAAATGGTAAATCTCCTGCCGCCGCTCTGTCACTCAACACTCGCTCCTTACAGACTGTGCTTCTCCAGGATCTGTCAGGGAGAGGGCAGCTTTGTCTGTGTTATCCAACTCTGAACAGGAATCGATTGGGAGCAGGCAGGGCCCCACAGCTGAAGACATAGCTGTCAACTTACAGATTTGAAAATAAGGGATCAGCAGCCTTGAAAATAAGGGACCAGCAGCCAAAATAAGGGACCTGCAGCCTCACCTGTTCCAGGCACTCCGGTCTTCCTGTCCTCCTGCAGTCTGGTCAAACTCATGCTAGTAGCTTCGAGAACACTGTCCAACCAACTTTGTAACCAGAGGTTCAACTGAATAGAATCTGAATCACATGGGCTTCCGGGGTGGCGCCATCGGTAATGGCGGACTCCCTCTGATCTGGAGGGACTGGCTCCACGGAAAATGGGTCTGTTCCGCTACGGCGAAGCAGGGACCCTTCAAAAAATCACAGGCGGAGGAAGCCTGTGACCATGGGACTCGGCGGGCACCTTTTGTGCCCCCCCAATCCGTAAAGGAACCCAACTACGGGCTCCGGAGCGAAGAAGGGTTAGTGGCGCGGTGCTGAGAGTCAACTGCTTCTTCCGTGGAGCGAAGCCGCACAGCCGTTGCCGGAGAGCGCTACCTTTTTCCTGGGACAATTTGGTTACAAAAACAACTACCCGTGAGCAGATCAAATTTGGACAATTGGACTTTAAACAACGATCTGTGAGTAGAAGGGAAAATTGGATTAGAAATTCTTCTTAATCTGGCACTGAAGCGGGAAGGTCTACACAGGAAGTCAGCCTTCCATTTCTTGTAGATAGATTAAAGCAAAGACATGGCAAACTGGAGTCCAGAAAATCGTTTGTAAAGGATCAACCTTCATCATCTAAAACTACTGAACCCCCTTCGGAAGCAGGAGAAGAGGGGGGATTTTTTCCGGATGGTTTAAACTTGCAGGAGAGAGTGTAAAGAAAAGTAATTTTCCACCGTCTTGAACCTGGGAGCGGGATGTCAGGACAGACTTTTTAGGAAGTTCATTGACTATAGACAAATGTTTTTGACAGATAGTTAAAAGAAGAGAAACATAGTGATTCCATTGTTCTCTTTCGCATTTTAAAGGAACAAATACTGACAAAATATCTGAAAAAGGAAACTTTGTTGTTAGATCTGCTGTTAAAAAAAGAAAGAAAGAAAGAAAAGAGATTGATACAAATAGAAGTTCTTCCCCTAGAGGGAGCTTGTGAAACTGTTATTAAACTTGAACTGGGGAGCTTCGCAGCTGCAAACAGATTAAGATCGTGGGAACAGACTTCTGACCTTGCATAACAATGTATTCAGAGGCTCTGGTGCGTGCTTTCTGTAAGACAAGTGCTTTATTGGAACAGTTACATGAGAAGACGGATTTGATGACTGTTGCGATTAGAAATTTTGGACAGGTAGTGGGTATCTATATAGAACCCACCCAGGAATCAACTCAGGAGTGTGCTCTGACAGATCAGATGAGGGAGGAGATCGTTGTTGGACCTCGGGTGGCAGAGATGGAGGGAGCTGTGGCCCAGCAGGAACATGAGTTGTTGGATTTGACAAATGAACTTGGAAAAAGCCAGATTTGGAGAGATAGAGTTTTGTTGGGTTTGGAGATGGGGGGCTGGATAGACCCCCCTATGCAGGGATGTCTTGACTTTCCAAGTCTGGCAATGGGCCGTGAGGAGTTTGGGGTTGTGAAGGTCCTCAACTTTGGAGGGACTTTGAAACATGCTTTTAAATACCACATGGAGTTCAGTGTGGATTATGGAAAAGGGGCTGATCTGTCGAGAAGGGACAAAAATACTGTCAAGTTGGAGTTACCACGAGTGAAAGGACCAGGAGACAAAGTAAAGTACAGGTATAAATATGAAGAAGATCTGCGGAAGGGACATGGAAGAGACTTAAGGGCCTCGGACATAAGATTACCAGGTTAATGAACTAAATGGATGAGACAGAAAGGACTGACAAAACCCGGGACCAGGAGGAAGAGACGTTGGAGGAAGATTGGAAGAAAGTTTTTAAAAAATCTTCTATTTAGGATTGTTTTGTAAAATTAATGAGTATTAGAAAAATGTTGGAACGAGACTATTTGGCTTTAGCAGAAATGCTAAAAAGAACTATGCAAGAATATGTTATGGTTATGAGAAATTGGTATAAATAAGATTTAAGTTTTAAGTTTTAGGGTCTTTTATAGTAAGATAAGGTTAAAATAGATTAAGGTAATTTAATGACAGAATATTATGAAAAATGGGAAGGATTTGCTGTTATAATTAATAACTGGAATACAAAAAAGGGAGGTTTGAGGAAGTCGATGAAATAAGGCAATGACAGTTAAGGATTTGGGAATATTGGATCTGTTTTTAATTGTTTGTGGTTTACTTTTGTTTTTTGGATTTTGATGTGTTTTGTCTTTTTTTATTATTATTATTGATTGGTATGGTTTGACTGCTGTTTGCTTTTCCCTTGTTTTTTCTTCTTCTTTGTTTCTTTGGTTTTTTTTGTAACTCTAAAATGCTTAATAAACATCATTAAAAAAAAAAAAGAATCTGAATCACATGCACCACAAGGCCTATGCAGCCTCAACTTAAGATGGCTCCCCGGCCTGGCTTTGCACTACAAAGTTTGCAGCAGCACATGCAACAAAATGGCGTCCAGCATTCAAAAAAACCCTCAGCTTGCATTAACTAGCCACACACAAGGCATGCAAGCTCCACCCCCCAGTCGTTCTTAGACTTCTTATTGGGTGAGCAACACAGCCAAGCAGGGAGGGAGGGAGAGAAGCTGCTTCCTTTGAAATTTAAGGGACATTTAAGGGACATCCATCAATAAGGGACACCAGCGGGACATGGCGCTGGAATAAGGGACTGTCCCTTCAAATAAGGGACACTTGACAGCTATGCTGAAGAGGGCACTGTATGTGGGCAGTGGCACTGACCCCAACCGGCACATGTGCTCGGGGGGGGGTGTTTCTCCCCCTCCCTGCCCCCATATCTTTATTTTCCTCTTCTCCTCTAAATTGACTTTCAGTTAGATGAAGCTGAAGCAACCCTAGGAAAGGCCAGGTCATTGATTGAAAGGAAAAGCCTTGACAGATGGCGGAGAGATTGCCACAGCAGTGGCAGCAGCAGCCAGCTCAGGGGAATCGAATTTGCTTCCTGGGCCGGCTGCGTGTCTGCGTCTCTCCGATTATTTTGTGTGGTTTTTAATCTCTGCTGTCTGTATCTCTTTCTCAATCTGGGCTCCTCCATGCCACCAAAATGCTTAGCTCACTCCATTGTCTGAGAGACTAATTTGCACTGTAAATCCGATGCTTATCTTACATGACAGCTTACTATGGGGGTTTATTGCAGTTCTTGGAGACCAGCTGAGCAGAGACAGTGAGGGAGTGTTTGCTGCAGTGAAGGAAGCACTCCTAGCCTAACACACTTTCTAGCCAATCGGAGAACGGTGCTTCTTCCCCCTTTCTGCTTTCTTTCTGGAGTAGCCATGGCTCTTTCCTCTGAAAATTCTCGTGCCATTAAAAAACAACAACTATTAAATTACTTCTATGCTTTGTGAACAAAGCAGAGGACGGTGGCCATGTCAGAAACAGATAATTTCCTCTTTCTCTGTATGCCCTTACAAGAGGATGGGGAACCTGTGGCTCTCCAGCTGTTGCTGAACTACAACTCCCGTCAACCCTGGACACTGACCATGCAAGCTGAGGCTGATGGGAGCTGGAATCCAGCAACATCTAGAAGGCCCCTGCCATACAGAAAACCAGTGCTATTGCCTCTGTGTGAATGTTTTTAAATTTTGTTTTCCAATCCAAAATCCATTGGATGTAGATATGAGCCAACCCTGCCCACCCATGAGGCAAGGTGAGGCAACCGCCTTGGATGGCAGGATCCACAGGGGCAGTAGATCTCTGTGTAGAGCCTTATCCCCTCCCCAGCCTCGTTGCTCCTTCTCTCCTGGTGGGAAGGGAGGCGCCATTTTATGGTCTGCCTCAGGTGCTAAAATGTCTTGGACAGGCACTTAAGCCGTTAAGAACAATAATGACTGCCATTGTTTACTGCTTTTGAGCAGAGCCAGGCTAACTACAAAGCATTATGAAGCTTGGTTTGGGCACGACAATTTTGGAGGTGGTGCCATTTTTCCTGTTTCCAACCCCCAGCTCGGTTGCAGGCCTGATCCTCCCTGAAGCGATAAAGGCTGCCACTGGGGGGACTCACATGACTGAATGCTCCTTTGAAGGAAAAAAAAAACTCCTTTGTAGAAAAAATATATAACTAAATATCAGGGAGAAGGGTTTGTCCACTTTTCACTAACTACCAGAGATGGTAGTGTTCATCTGTGGTAGTAAAAATAACCACAAGTCTTATAGCGCATCAAAGACTAATCAACTTCATTGTGGCATAAGCCTTCACGAACTGGAGTTTGATGAAGTGGACTTTAGTCCATGAAAGCTTAAGCCATAATAAATAGGTTGGCCCTTAAGGTGTGATAAGTTTCTTTGTTGAGTTTTTAAACAATAATACTTGCCCACCATTGTGTGAGGCCCCCACATCTGCATTCTGAAGTGATGCAGTCCAGGAAACAGATTTTCCCATAGTGACAACTAAGCTGTACACACATTAGTGCATGTTGACTTTCCACATCAGTGCAGGTGCAAAAATAACTTGGGCCTGCAACTGTGGGAAGTTAGGCACTAGTACCAACCTCTCCCTATAAAATGGCAATGTAGATGGCCTGAAGTGATTGGTGAAATAGGCTGACCGATTGTGTGGAACATTTCAGGACTGCAGTAGCTATAACTAACAGCCAGCTACTGCCAAGTCCAAGGGCTAATTTGTGTTGACTGAGCAGGAAATGCTATATTAGTATATTGCTCAAGCCTTGGAACTTGGAGGCTGCCTACAGCTGCCAGACTAGGGCAGCAGGAAGAGACATCAATAACCCAGGCAGTTTTAAATCCAAAAGACAAGACTGAGGCTAGATTCACACAACCATTTCCCACTCAATCATTCAATGGTGAGACATGCATTGACCTGAATCCTAGAAAGCACTTTGCATGTATTCAACCTGCGGACCGCTTTGTATTTGGAAAACTAAACTCTCAAAAAGGTGCTTAGATGTCTTGATGTAGAGATGAAGCTCATTTTATGTTGGACGAAACTTGAGCCTTGTGACTTCACCTTGCTCCATGTTCTTCTAGTAGCTGTGGGTGCCAGTCTGCTATAGGGGTATATATGGATGGCTTGAGAACCACTACACCTCCCAGCCACCTTCACAAGGCCATGGCTTCAAGAGTCCTGTTTTTAATGTACAATACTGTACAATCTACCACAAAGTTCCCTGCAAGTAACAAAGTGGTGGTCTCTTCCCAAAGGCTCACATCCTGGGTGCCTGCTATGACAACCAAATTTTGTTTACCTATTTATTTATAAATAAGGTGGCATGCATGCTTTCCCCCCCTCCCCATTTTATCCTCACAACAATCCTTGGAGGTAGACCAGGCTGTGAGATGACCCAAAGTCACCTGGTGAGCTTAATGGCTGGGTGGGGATTTGAGCCTAAGTCCTAGCCTTACACTCTAACCACTGCACCACACTTGCAGATGCAAGTAAGGATGAGAGTGTGAGGTGGGCAGGTTTTGCCCAGACATCTCCAGGCACCCTGTGAAGCATCCCAAGATCCTGCGATTCCATTATCTATTCAGTGCCTGCTTTTTGGTGTTTTGCAAGCCCTTTGCTCACGAGCTGAGGAAATCCACTGCCAGAATCAATATTAAATTCAATCACTGCTGAAAATAAAAAAGGGGGTGGAGAGACGTCAAAAGGTGGTGTGTTGTTGGTTTTTTGTTTTTTGTTGTTGTTTTTTTGAGCTGAACTGTCAGTTTTTCCTGGCATATTAATTATGTTCGGAAGAACAAACATCCTGGATTCCTTTCAGCTAAGCCAGCAACTTGTTGAGAGAGAAGATTCCTCTTAAAGGAATGGTGACTAACCAGCACATTGCAGCAGCAGGCTTCCTCCACAAGCACAGCCTGGAGCTTGTTGACGTCTGGAGTTCAGAGAGAAGGAAGAGTAGCCAAGCAAGCGCCAACCACATACAGGGAGTTGTTCTCTGCAGACACTCCTGGCCAGGGTCAGTGTGGTGGGTGAGATGCTGACAGCATCTGATTGGACACCCATGGCCTATTCATATCCCCCCCACCTCCCTGGATATGGCTGGGAACAGGATGCTTTCCACTGAGCTGTTTTTCTCAGACTCTGCTTTTGTCTGTGACAGGGAATTCCGGCCGTGTGTGATCTGTGGACTGTAAAAGGTGCTTAAGGATGTCTCTGTTCAGCTCCCGAGAGGCTCGCTCTTCAGGACTCTAACAGGGCAACTGTGGTTCTCCTTGCCAAGGAGCTGACTAGTTCTGACAGGGCCTCTGGCCTGGGCTGTGTGGAAAGGCACCATTATGTCACATCACTATGCAGGCTTTCAGCAGGGCACCATTCATCACTGTGGCTTCCTCAGTGCCCAGGACACAGGAAGCACGTCCCACTAGAAGCCCCACATAAACACATACACACACGGCTGAATTTAAACCGGGCAGTGGTGATCAGCATTCTCCACAGAGTGGGCGTGAGGGCGAAAAACCTCTGTAATTCTCCAGAGGAGAGCAGTGCATGATTATCTCTTTGAGGAGAAAAAGGTCCCAATCTGTATGGAAGCTGCAGCACCTCATCCCAGATCACTGTGGTTATTCAGCAGAGAGTGTGCAAAAGCCTGCTCAAGTGCTCATATTCATATTGGTTTGTTGTTGTTCTTTTTACTATGTGTTTTGTGGTTTTTACATTGTAATTTTATGTTGTGCACTGCCCTGAGATCTGCGGATAAAGGGTGGTGTACAAATTTTAATAATAATAATATCCTTCCAATGTACCAGAGTAATGCCTGGTACTAAAATTGGTTGCCAGATTAATGCAGGGATGGAAAACTGGCTATCCTCCAGGTGCTATTGGACTCCAGCTCCCATCAGCCCCAGCCAATGCAGGCAGAGGTTGGGAAATATGGGAGCCGTAGTCCAGCAAGATCTGAAGAATCACAGGTTCCCCACTTCTCATGTGTCCTCCTGACTCAAGAGAAGCCCCCCGCCCCCCAAATGCACCCGAGCACACTGGGGATTTATTGGAATGGCTTATTCCCCATCCTTAAGAGTGTGTAATCTTACAAAAATGGTGACACCCAGGATGCAGCTTTTGTACTGCGACCTCAGATCCATGACTGGCCATTTTAAAACAGAGAGAATGCATAGAAGAAGGCATTCAAGCTGAAGGGGAAGAATCTCCTAGGGACACCTGGTGAGAGCATGTCACCTTTCCAAGTAGGAGGTCCTGCTGCAGAGATGGCACCTGTCCTTCTGCATCATTTACCCCACATGCTGTTCACCTGGCTTCCTCTTCTGCCTGCAAAACTGAAATGCTGCTCTCAATAGCAGGTGGGAGAGGAGGGCAAGTGAAGCAACCAGGAACACAGAGGGGTATTTAAGGCAGCAGCTGCATATCCAATACTGCACAGCTTTGAGATAAATGGCCACAATCTCTGCTTTAAAACCAGGCAGCCCTCCCTTCTACTATGGGGTGAGGAACTTCTATATAGCTGTTGGAACTCTCTCCTCAGACCACACACCCTCTTTCCTTGGGCTACTTCCCCTCACCAGCCTTGCTTCACATTGAGTGTTTTTGTCTTTCTGGAATGTGTCACTGAACTTTGATGGTGACTCTTGCTCAACGGGTTGGAGAAGTATGTGAATGTGCTAGAAACGTATCTACTGTACCAAGGCAAAAATTACATTCATTCCTCTGCCCACTTTTGTTTCTGGTGCTTCACAGCCCTGGTTTGTGACCCCCCCCCCCGAAGGTTGACCTTGGGCTGAAAAAAATGTCCCCACTTCTGTTCCTCTCAGAAAGATTTGAGTGCTGACATGCCTCATGCAAAGTGGTTGGGCCATTCCATCCTTTTGAGTGCTTCCATACAGTATATTTTTTCTCAGGTAGCTCTTTATCAACTTTGGGTTGACGTTTTGGTATTTTTAGGATAACCTGCAGTTATCCAGAGTTACTGCCACCTAGGTAGATAGATGCAAGCTTCTTCAACACACATGAAAATGGAATACCTGAGGCTGACGTGGAAGTCTATGCACATTTTTCATTTAAAACAGGGAGACATCCCTATCTTGCTATTGCATAATCTTGGCTAATGTATCCAAAAAGCATCGTGCCAAGCAGATATGTATATTAGCAGGTAAGGTCTTTTAAATAACTCGAGGCGAAAGAAAGAAAGAGAGAGAGAGAGAGAGAGAGAGAGAGAGAGAGAGAGAAGGGTTTACTCAGAGAAGGCAGAATAGAATATGAAATCAGACATTTAAGAAAATAAAAAAGACCACAAAAGCAGTCAAAATACTGATTTATCTAGAGTTGGAAAGGGCTTTGTCAGCGGAAGGTATTTAGCATTACAATAGTTCCCCAAAAAAGAGTGTTACTGGTATATTTCAGGTAAGCATAATTACATACTCAGGGAGCAAAACAAACCTCTTTCACACAATATCTGGCAAGCTAGATTCCATGCAGGTAGTTCCCAAACCAAGCCACTGTTTACAAGTTAAAATTACATCCTTTCTTATGGGAGAAAAACTGCTTGTTTCTGTATTGACCTCATGAGTTGTCTAATTTTAAACTAGGCGAAAGAATTTCCATTTCCATTTATCCAGAACTGGGTTTGTCTGGGTTAGACAAACCCTGAACCCAGGTTTAGACATCATACTAGGACAAGCCAGAGCTTAGCTCACGGCAGCATGGAAGCTGGAGACCTGGAGTGGTAGAAAAGAGGCCATGTTCTCTTTGGGAACCAACACATTTCCTCATTGGTGCTAAGCCATGGCTTCCCTTAGTGTTGTGTCTGACCTGGGCCACTGTAAGCAGGCTGTGGTCAAGGAATGTCACACCCAATCTACAGCACAGTGGATATCATGTATGCACTGCAAATTACCAAATCACATAGCAGTGTAATCCACACAGTAGGCAGTGCCAAGGGCTGGATTCAGCTCAGTAGGTATGCTAGCAGCAGCCAGTGTAATGAGTCCTAGTAGCACAGTGGGACTTTCCCCAGCCCCAGATGGAACCCTGTGGAGGCCCCATGGCAGTCAAAAGCTCGGGTGGGGGAGCGTGCAAATTATCTCCTAATACTTTTTTTATTATTTTACCAACCAACAATTTTAATAAACCAATTTCAAGATCAAATCAATATTATTTTGATCCATTGTTGTGGGGCCCCTAAAAGAGCCCATAGGCCCATGGATACTCTGCCTATTTGGTAATCTGGCATTGACTCCCCCCCTTCTCCTCCTACACTCCCCCATGTGAACAGGGTCTTCTCAGCAGTGGCTCTACAGCTATGGAATGTGATTCCATATGAAGTCAGGCAGGCTCCTTTTCTTGATAGTTCCATACATGCTTTTAAGACTCACATTTTTACGGTGACTTAATGTTAGACTGCTCTGGGTTTAGTATGACTATGCTATGTTAGGCATTTTGTTTGTTTTGTGCTGGTTTGGGTAATACGATATATGTTTAGATTGGCATTATATGGCTTTATTGTTATTTTCAGTTCAATGTGATTTACTCAGCATAATAAATTGTGACAAAGCAGCATCTAGAAACCTTTCAAGTACATTAATTAAAATCCTTTCAAGCAAGGTTTGAAAGTACCTCACGGTTCTTCCTCCCAATATCTGTCACGATGAAGGGAGCTCTTTTTAGTACAGGGATTGGACAAGCTCCCCATTTAGTTTTAGTGTGTCCCATCATGAATTTCTCTTGGCTGGTCAGAACATCATCAGAGTATGCTACTGATGTATGCTGAAGGAGTGAGGCCAAGTACTGAGACACGTTGACCTTTTCACCGTCTGGCAGTGAAACATCCTACGATGCTGAAATCGCTCAGAGCGACCAGGAGAGAAGCATCTAACCCATTTCTCTTTTTCTTTTGTCTCTGTATCTTTCAGACCTTAGGAAAGACTGCCCACAGCCACAGTCTGGCATGATCTGGAGAGTGACAGGAGGCCTGTACAGCATCACCCGAGGAGCCGTGGGGGCAACGCTGGGGGGAGTGGCTTGGGTTGGCAGCAAAGGCTTTGAACTCACCAAAACAGCAGTGGCCAGCGTCCCTACAGCCAGCGTTGGACTAGTCAAGGGCAGTGTCTCAGCAATGACCAGTGGCGTGGGAGCTGTTGGCAGTGCAGTGGCCAGCAAAGTCCCTTTCACCACAAAGAAGAAGGACAAGGCCGACTAGACCCTTCCTTTTGACAGATCACTTAGTCCCTGACCTTCCTCACTGCAATACCACTTTGTTTTGGATCACCAACACATACAAGGGAGAACAGACCTCCTAGCCATGGCTGAGGTTAAATTTTGTAGCTTGGAACCCACAGTCACAACTAACCACACTCACGCACCATCCCACATAGGATAAGGTTACCAGATTTTTTTCAATGAATCCGGGGACACTTTTCAACTTCAATGGATTTTTTATGGGGACTGATTTGTAAATCCAGGGACTGTCCCCGGAAAACAGGGATGTCTGGTAACCTTAACGTAGGAGAATTTCATTTACCCCATGAGAGGCTATGTAGGAGCTTCAGTTGTGAGCATTGTGCTCCATCTGTTTGGACACACCAGACAGAAAACTCAAGCATAGAGCTGTTTCCCAGTAGGAGACACAGGTATGATCCTGGTAGGGTTGACCGATGGTCACCTGGAGTTTCTTTTTTCCTTAAAGCCATCAGTGAGATGTGGGGTTGGGGAAGTACTGATGGGCAGAGGGGTCCATATCCTTGCCTGAGAGAGACATGAGGCAGCAAGAAAGGGGGTGACTATCAGTGTAGTACAGTGCATGACTGCAAACTGGCCATGTGGCTCACTGAAGACAGCATCCCCATGCCCAGGCATCTGGACAGTCAGCAGGTGTCTGAACCTGTGCAGGATTGACAGAGCCAGCTCTTGCTACCTCCTTGCAACTCCCTCAGCAGCCACTAGTGGGAATCTCCTGCCACAATCCTTACTAGACACATCAACAACTTTCAGTGGTAAAATAATTTCCAGGTTGCCAATCTGGTCACCCTAGTCCTATTTTTTGTAGTTAATGGTTTGTAGTTCACTAGAGGTCTTTAAAAAAAACCCAAAATAAATGGGGAAGGGCTGTATGGGACCTGTCCACGCAAATGTAACCTGTATGAAGCAGAGATGCTGTGAATAAGGGCATCCAACCATTCCACAGGTGCAATAGAGGAAAGAATATATATGTTTATGAGGCACCAAGGCAACCAAGTTATTGAGTGGCCTTGAATAAATATAAATCGTACTGCTGATGATGGTGATAACATCAATTTTCTCCTCATCTCTCTCACACAAGCCCACTTGTATCCACAGGTACACCTAGTTAGAATGAAAAAGGTTCCTTGTTTTAGAATTACTTCTGCCTTTCCTGGCATTGTAGGATTTTAACTATGTGCAATAGAGAGAAAGAATGTTTATAGTGTATTTTATGATCATCTATAGTAAGCATTGGATCAGTTTTCTAATAATTACCGGTAAAGCCATGAAAACTGAGGTGTGACCCTGCCCATAAATAATCTGCACATTATTCCTGACAAATTCAGCAATTTGTAATTGAGGTTGTTCAAATTTTGTTTTGGTTCATTGACCAGGCAGGGATACCATCAACATGAAATGTTTTAGGCAATGCTCGCTTATACCCTTAGAAAGTGTAAACCATGCTCATGTTTTAAACCCATTCTTTCCCCCACTTCTACTTTGCCAGTTTGGCCAGTGACCAAACTTTGCTCCTGCAATCCTTAAGCTGTTTGTGCAGAATTAAATCCATGTGACTTCAATGGGACTTACCTCAAGTTATGTGTCCTTGAGACTGGTGCCCGAGAAGCTCTGTCTCCTTTCTGTCCTTTTCTGTTTATGGTTCTTTCATGAAAGGGATGTTGATCTTTGGATACTTAAAATGGAGCAGACTTAAGTAGATTCAGAAGACATATTTTATTCATATCCTGGATGCTGGAATCATTCTGGTTTCCACCTCTTGAAGGTTCTTTGCAGCTTTGCTTGACTACGATATCTTCACAGGCACCATTAGTGTGACCAGTATCTAAAGCTTGCTTTATTCCGCATCATGGCAGCATGTAGTTCCCCTTGGAGGAAATTTCTTCTCTCTTTCAACCTTTCTGTTTTATTTTGTTATACCTGCCATTTTTGGTTGCATTATCGCAATACCATCTGACACCAGAATGCCTACCTGTGTTTAACTAAGTAGTCTTCTGCAATTTGCAGAGCCCAAGATGGCTGGTATCTGTTCATTGTTCTCCCTTGAAAACAGCCTGTGATGCTATAAGCCAGGGGTCTGCAACCTTTAAGACAAAAGGAGCCACTTGGACCCGTTTCCGAAGAAAAAAAAACCTGGGAGCCGCAAAACCATTGCGACATTTAAAGCATGCGCGCCGCTGCCCTCCGATCTGACAGCGGGCGGGAAGGTGACGTTGGGACGGTGCGTGACTAACGCACGCACTGCCCCCATGCGACGTCACAGCCA